>NW_013617505.1:19875-20520 GCF_000695525.1 Brassica oleracea var. oleracea | reverse complement strand
TATGAATATGGTAGTACTAGCGAACCTCAGTCTGTTAGTGAACTTCAACCTGATATTAGGTTAGAAGAATCTAGAACGGATATAGATTATGGTGTAGGTACTGAGCAGATGGTACATGATCATTATAGAGGGGAAGAACCAAATCCCGAATCTAGGAGATTTTTTTACATGTTGGATGCAGGAAAACAACCTTTGTATCAAAATTGTAGAGATGGTCATTCAGCCTTATCATCTACAACTAGATTAATGGGTGTTAAGACATAATCTAATTTGGCTGAAGAATGTATTGATGCGATTACTGATTTTGTCAAAGGTATTCTACCTGAGGATAAACTTGCACCGGGTTCATACTACGAGGTTCAGAAACTTGTTGCAGGTCTTCAACTACCGTATGAAGTGATAGATGTATGTATTGACAACTGCATGATCTACTGGAGAGCGGATGAGACACGGAATGTATGCAAATTTTGTGGGAATCCTCGTTATCAGGACACGAGGGGAAGAGTTCCGATCCCATTCAAAAGAATGTGGTATTTGCCTTTGACGGAAAGATTGAAGAGGTTGTATCAGTGTGAGCGCACAGCAAAAGCAATGAGATGGCATGCAGAGCATTCCACAAATGGTGAGATTAGACATCCTTCAGAT
>NW_013617505.1:15433-18782 GCF_000695525.1 Brassica oleracea var. oleracea | reverse complement strand
TGTTTTTGTTAAAATTCAAAACGTTTTACTATTTTTAAAACGTTTTTTGATTTTTAAAAACGTTTTTCAAGTTTCCAGTAATAAACTATGTATAATAAAACGTTTTTAAAATTTTTTAAAAATATTTAACAACATTTTTCTATATTTATAATTTTTTTATAATTTTGAATACATATATATATATATATATAAATCATGTATAATAAAAATTTTTAAATTTTTTATAATTTTTTATAAGTTTCCAGTAATAAACTATGTATAATAAAACGTTTTTAAAATTTTTTAAAAATATTTAACAACATTTTTCTATATTTATAATTTTTTTATAATTTTGAATACATATATATATATATATATAAATCATGTATAATAAAAATTTTTAAATTTTTTATAATTTTTTATAAGTTTCCAGTAATAAACTATTTATAATAAAAGGTTTAATAGTTTTTTTTTAAAACGTTTATAAAACCTTTTGTAAATATATAAATGAAAACATTAAAAATAGAAATGATTTGAAAAGATTTTTGATGTATTAATTTTTTTTTAGGTCCGAGGATGAACCCCACCCCGCAGCCTGTCTTCGACGTAGTTCGGTGAGCAGTTCTGGTGCATCGGGATTGTCTCACGAACAAAACTCGGTTCCCGTATATATTTCCGCTCCAGTTCCCACTCCAGCTCCCGCTGCCCCTCCCGCTGCTGCTCAACAGGATCCGGAGGTCATGCCAGTTGAATTATTGGTTCAACAACCAGGTCGAGAGCATCTCCCGGTTCTCCAACCCAACCCACGACAAGGACATAGCACTTGGTTAGTATTTTTTTATTTGTAGCATTATGTTTTTTTCTATTAATTAACTTGTAACTTGTATTTTTTTAAAGGTTCACCAAGTCGAGAAATGACATTAGCAGGAACATCAACCAGATGATGTACTCCATGCTCCGTTTTGGATATTCAAAGTGGAGTGTGATCCATTTCGACGAACGAGAGTTGTGGTTTCGTCAGTTTGCGGTAGTATGTTTCTGAATGTTTTTTTTCTATTTTGGTTTGTATGAATTTTAAACTTTCTGAATGTTGTTTTTCTATTTCGGTTTGTATGAATTTAAATTCTATAATATTATTAGTTTTAAATTTCAGATTTTATTTATTTATTAAATAATTTTTAATATAAAAAATATATAAAAATGCAAAATTAATTTGTATTTAAAATTGATATATTCCGACGAATTGAATGCGTCGGACTATACCGACGGACTATGGTCGTCGGAAAATACCGACGGAGAAGGTTCCTCGAAAAATTCCGACGAACCATTGTCCGTCAGTATCCTCCGACGAACCATAGTCCATCGGTATTTTCCGAGGACTCCGTTCGTCGGTATAGTCCAAGGAACGTGCTCCGTCGGTATATAGTTTTTCCGATGAACTCTGGTCTCGTGTGTCCGCATCGGAATATGGTCGGAAGTTCGTCAGAATGACGTTTCTCGGTATTCGTCAGAAAGTCGTCGGAAGGTCTGACGAAATTCCGACGAATACTTTTTTTTGACAAAATGATACCGACGAATTGGTTCGTCGGAAATTCGCCGGAATCGGTCTATTCCGACGAATTTCTGACAATTTCGGCCATCAGAATCCTCCTGTTTTCTTGTAGTGTGGGTCCGTTTCTTATTCTTAATATAAAAGTACATGTATTTTTTGAAAAAAATAGAATCCTTATTTATTAAGAAATAGGGAGCAACGAATTGGGCCCGGGGCGGTCGCACAACTTGCCCCCATCTAAGCCGGCCATGGATACTATTAAGCTCAGTAAATTACGATTCCCTTCTTTTCTGATTGGAAGGATGGTATACGCAACCAATTAAACCTAAAAGTATTGGATGCACTGTATATAATATATATATTGTTAGCTCCAAGTTGGAGCCGCTTCAATGTTGAGCAGAGCAAGTGCTACACGGTTGAACCGGTATGTGACATATCGCGTGACAAGTCGTTACAAGGTAATGACGTGGCAGATAACCATTACGAAGATATTGCTTCAGAGAGAAGCAATCAGAGATCCCGTATGTTGGAGAGATATCAGGAAGATTAGATATCTTAGGGAAGAGTATATATAAAGGTAACTAGGCAGGGTGTCTAGGTTACGCTTTTGGAAGAACTGTTTCTAAGTGCTCTGAGGTTTGTTCAGCAGCACACGTTAGGTTTGCAAACGGTGAAGCTTTCATCGTTAGTGCACTGGGTAGATTAAGAATTGGTCCGTCACAAGTCAGGTTAGACGTTGTATCATTCGAATTAGATGGATTAGACTAAGTCCTGTTGGATTGTCTAAAAGATTCTTAATAAAACAAGTTTGTGTTTGGAAAACCTTGAGAGTTCTTTACTTTAGTTATCCTAGATCTTTCATTTGGTATCAGAGCGGGTCACCTCTGTGGACTCATCGAGTCTACTCACAGGTTGAGATCCTGCGACAATTATGGAAACTATGAAGGAACTCGTTGCACTACAAAAACCAATCATGTTGGATGAGGGGAACTTTGGTCATTGGAAAGCAAGAATGAGACATATCATTCGAGGGATAGACTAAGACGCATGGACTGCTGTTGAACAAGGGTGGACTGCTCCCACCATGGTGATGGATGACAAGTCCATGGGGCCCTTACCCAAGGAAAGGTGGACTGACTCTGATAAGGCTGCATCAAAGTTCAACTCTAAGGCTCTCACAACGATCTTCTCAGCTGTTGATCTTGATCAATTCAAGATCATCCAGGGATGTGAATCAGCCAAGGAAGCGTGGGACACACTCATCAATCACTTTGAGGGAAACACAAGTGTAAGACGCACTAGAATTGACCATCTAGCTTCTAAATTTGAGAATCTACGTATGGAGGATGATGAATCAATTGGGAGTTTCATCTCAAAGATCAGTTCCATAGCCAACGAAGCCTCTGTTCTTGGAAAGAAATATAATGAAAAGAAACTTGTGAAAAAAGTGTTGAGATGTCTCCCTCCACGATTTGAGGCATACAAAGCTGTCTTGAAGATTGCTATCAACACTGATGAGATGAAGTTTGATCAACTGGCAGGGATTCTCAAAGTTCATGACTTGGAACGAGCAGAAGGACTTCCCAAGGAGCAAAAAGGAATTGCTTTTACTGCAGAGAATAAGGAGATTGATCGCGTCAAACGAATTGAGGACAACATGAGTCTTATGGCCAAGAACTTCAACAAAATGCTCAAACGGGTTGAGAAGGGACAGAACAGGTCTAGCAACCGATTTCAGAACAGAGACAGTGATCGCTCGAACGCACGAAATGACTCAGGAAGAGGAAACCGTAAAAAGGAACTACAATGTCATGAATG
>NW_013617505.1:12377-13548 GCF_000695525.1 Brassica oleracea var. oleracea | reverse complement strand
GCTGAAGCTGAGTACATCGCTTTGGGGAGTTGTTGCACTCAACTACTCTGGATGAGGCAAATGCTGGTGGACTACGGGTACCTTTCTGACACTATGCTTGTTCATTGTGATAACATGAGTGCCATTAACCTAACTAAGAACCCAGTGCAGCACTCTCGTACTAAGCATGTCGATCTCAGACACCACTTTGTAAGAGAACTGGTTGAGCAAAAATTGATAGTTATTGAACATGTATCATCTGAGAATCAGCTTGCAGATATCTTCACAAAACCGCTTGATTTCAACACCTTCCTGGGGCTCCGAAAGGCTCTGGGAATTGTAGATCTCTGAACAGAGCATCATGGGGTCAGCTGGGAAGGTCTGCATGTACAAAAATAAACACATATCGAGTCCACACCAAGCAAAACCCTGAGCGTACAAAATCAACTAGCTGATAGACACATACCAGACCTGAGGAACACAGTGCTGACACATATCCCATGGAGAAAGACACTCTTCTCGGATCAGGATGTCACCGCATTTTCGTTCTGAGCTATGATCACTGTCTGGAGTGGATCAAGAAACACCATCAAAAAACCCCTAAAAAAAAAAAAAAAAAAAACAAGGCCCAGTGTGATAGACACTCGTCCTGGAACAGGGTATCTCCATACTCGTGCTTCTGGAGCCGATCACTGTCTTGATTGGGCAGATATCTGAACGATGGCTCAGGATGATGAACAATCGGTCTGGATCAGGGTGTTACCACACTCTCACCTCGTATCGATCACTGTTCTGTTTGGAACTGAAATGTGTCAGTAACTTAACCTTTGGAACAGTGTGTGTGACTCAAACGGTTGGAACTGATGTGTGACAGCTACTCAGCTGAGAAACAGCTACTCATTGGTGTATGCTCAGTATGATACTAAGAAGGCTTTGCTGGGGACTTGATGTGTGGTTAGATTTGTGCATGATTTTGAACTTCCGAGACTGGCTCATCGTGACAGACTCTATGTAAGTAATCTTGTACGTAAAACCCTTTAATCAGAACCTCAGGTCACCCATGTTCATGACCTATTAATGATTGCTCACCAGGTCTCTCACGAATGTGTCATGCAAAGAGAGTGTGTGACACACATAATGGATAGTGTAACCCATCAAAAACCATGAATCATTAAGTCTAGCGTGCTCTTCA
>NW_013617505.1:468-11080 GCF_000695525.1 Brassica oleracea var. oleracea | reverse complement strand
CCTTGAGAGTTCTTTACTTTAGTTATCCTAGATCTTTCATTCGCGTCTTGACACCACCATCACGACCGATCCACGCCGCAGTGAACCGGTTCAATGTTAGCTCCAAGTTGGAGCCGGTTCAATGTTGAGCAGAGCAAGTGCTACACGGTTGAACCGGTATGTGACATATCGCGTGACAAGTCGTTACAAGGTAATGACGTGGCAGATAACCATTACGAAGATATTGCTTCAGAGAGAAGCAATCAGAGATCCCGTATGTTGGAGAGATATCAGGAAGATTAGATATCTTAGGGAAGAGTATATATAAAGGTAACTAGGCATGGTGTCTAGGTTACGCTTTTGGAAGAACTATTTCTAAGTGCTCTGAGGTTTGTTCAGCAGCACACGTTAGGTTTGCAAACGGTGAAGCTTTCATCGTTAGTGCACTGGGTAGATTAAGAATTGGTCCGTCAAAAGTCAGGTTAGACGTTGTATCATTCGGATTAGACTAAGTCCTGTTGGATTGTCTAAAAGATTCTTAATAAAACAAGTTTGTGTTTGGAAAACCTTGAGAGTTCTTTACTTTAGTTATCCTAGATCTTTCATCTATATGAGCATATATACAAAACACTGACACTAATCATCTATATATAGAGATAGAGTGGTAATATTATTCAATAAGGACGGAATTGTAATCAAGCTCAGAACAGCTTATCATAGATAAAATAAAAAACGTGTTAATTAAGAATACGAGATTAGTAGCTGGTCATGATCTCAAGAATTAAAAGCCTTTGTGATAGCCATAAGCCATGTTCGTCGCGTTGGTGTTCACGTCAAAAGCTAACATCAATATCGGTTTGTTGTTCATTGTACAGAATCTAAGACATCGTTTAGAACTTCAGACACTGCATAAAAAAAAACGTTGGTTTACCAACAAATTGAAGCATCTTCTATAGTTTTAGTCTTTTACAAATACAAAGTGTATATTTTAGTCTTTTCCAAATACAAATATCTCAGTTTCACAGTTTACTTTACAAAAAAGGCAGATTATATATGTAAAGTTGCGTGGACCAATCATCATTGCTCAAAAAATAAATGTTCTATATATTTCCTATTCCCACGAATAAATACATATAATTCATACTTTTCAGTTTCCGCAGCTAGCCACATTGTAACCACCAACCTTCCGACTTGAGGAAGACGAGTCGTAGCTGGAGAATTTACTAGACGAATGGAGGAGCTGGATGTAAGTATTACTTCCTTCTTAATCAAAAAATTAGTAGTTGATGTTTTTCAAATTGTTATCTATGATTGTGATTTTTCCTTTTCTGGAGATGACTTTATGAAACTTAAAGCCCTTTGTCACTGATTGATTGTTTTCTGATGTGGCTATTGTTAGTTTTTCAAGTCCCCCGATGAGTTTCCACCAAGACGTGGTGGCTATGGCCTGATACATGTGAAATGTGGTGGAGGGCGTGCATACCCTAACAGTGCCTTGGTGAAGCTTTATGCCAAGCTCGGCCTTCATCACTACAACTGGTTAGAGGTATAAACAAACTAACTAAACTAAACTAGTATGTTGCTTTTAATGTCGAGCTTCAAAGAGTTTCATTTTTTTCTATCTGTTGCAGGGGACAAACTTTGAGCTAGATAGCATAATGAAATTCAACATGCGTGGTCCTGCATCTCCTTACTACATAACCTTGGTTGCGTGCCTTCCATCTAGCGGTTTGCAGCAGATCTTTCAGGTTCTCGTAGAGGAAGAACGTCTTGGCATTTTAGATTTGACATGCCCCATCTCTAGATCTCAAGGTAAAGGTTGCTTTGTTGATACATTAATCAATTTCACTACTTTTGCTGACTATAGTTGACATATTGCATAGGGACCGAGAGTTCAAAGAAGGAGTCAACTCCTTTCTTACATCCACATTCCGAGCCGGTGTCTGCTACCTACCAAGACAGATTGCTTGGCTAGACCAAGTCAGTAATTCCATGGCCCTCCTCTGAGATTGGTTTCAGTGACAGAAAGCGTTTTTACATGGTAATATACTCTTATTGTGGTCGCTTGCATGCATCTGTTTTTCTTTTAGCGTAGTACTAAATTACTAATATATGTTTTTTTTGGCAGTTGAATGAATCTGAGTTGCAATGTGATTGGATTTCTTTGTATGTAGAACTTGCAATTTGTGATTCCCATAGGTGGATTACAGCTGTAAGTTTTATGTTCTCCCACTTTGCGTATCAATAACATACTTAGTAATGTATCAATAACATACTTGGTGATAATACAAAGTCTTGTTGCTACGGAAGGATCTCTCCAACTTTGAGTTGGAGATTGTCCAAGTGGCCATAGAATCTCTTGATGATAAGGATCCCCCAAGTCTCAAGTCTAAAGTTACTGTCATTTACATAGCATACAAGGACTTGGCCAAGGCTAGGACTGGTGAGTCTTATCACTGCCAAGCTGTTGTGAGACGAGTCATCAACAAGGCAACCGGAACATTGAGCATCCAAGGTGATTGCTGGATTGAAGAAGCAGCAACGGCTTCAGCGGCTTCTAAAAAGAGATCCCGAATGCTTAGGCGTCGCTTAGGAGTTCATAAGCTATGGAGGTTGTCTAGTCCTAGGTGGTATCAGATGTACAAAAACTGTGGCCTTCGCTCTTCCCTCACGAGTTGATTACCTATTTAGTAATTTAAGACATTTGAAGATGTGTATCTGATGGTAGTACTTAACTATTAATTAGTGATGCTTATGCATTGTGTGCTTTTGATCTCTATTTAAGACATTTGAAGATGCGTATCGGATGTAGTAGTTTTTAACTATTATTATTAGTGATGACTACTTACTTTGTGCTTTTGGTCTCTTTTTTTTTAAGCGTGTACTTGTCCCTAATGCAATCAGGTTAATTTACTATTTTTTATTAGCATCATTTATAGAGTAAGTTGACTTTGGTATGCATTAACCAATTTTATGATAGTATGTACGTGTGCATTATAACCAGAGATGAGACTATGAAAAGAGACAAGACTTTATTCTAGGTTTTAGTTTCTCTATCTAGTCCTAAATCTAACATTGGGCACTACAGTAATAGTCTTGCTGCTTCTTCCAAGTATGATAGTATGAGAGATAAGAGACATGATTCGATGGGCTCATGAGTCACCCATGGAGATAGATGACTTAATTTGAACGAGGTGGCAGGAGATGCTGGAATGTTTGAAGGGGGCTACAGATCACACCAAAATACCAAATCATGAGTCATATGGTACATTAATCTATAGTTTTTTTCTCATTGTTTAGGCAGTACATCCACATGTGTTTGTTTGAAGAGCACTTTTACTTATTAAAATTAAAATAGGTAAGAACTCTAATTGTGTTACAAAAAAAAAGTAAGAACTCTAATTTTACAAAAAAAAAGTAAAATAGGTAAGAACTCTAATTGTGTTTCCAAAAAAAAGTAAGAACTCTAATTTTACAAACTTGATAGCAATTTCCAAATTTACTTTTAAATGAGGGAAATTTTCATAAATACCCTAATAAAGTCCACAAAACATTCTCCTAGCAAACCTAAATTAATCGTCAGCATCCGCAGAGAGTCGTCGGTGGAGAATACATTAAGGAGATGAGTCAGAGTGGTCTACGAACGGAAGATCTCGAGGTAACTATTACTTCTTAATCAAAATTAGTTGTTGTTTCATTGTTTGTCACAAAACTAAGCCCTTACGCTTGTATCCCCTATATATTAAAAAGAATCATTACAACATTTGAAGTAGCCAGGTGTCATCACTACAATGATTTTTAGAATCATTAAATAAATAGGTTGGTCCATCTAAATATATAATATTTTTTTTATTAAACTAACCATAAATTAATATATTAATGTTCTCAATTCTTTTCTTAAATAAAAATTACGGAATTGCCTAATGTGGCTAAAATTTATATGACAATTAATGATTTTGAATAATAAAAATTTGATACAAATTAGTGTATTCTCTATGATTTTTGTTTAACTTTAAGTTACTAAAATAAATTAAAAAATTACATAAACCATATAATAAAAATTTAGATTTTTCTGCATATGTTATATTTTGAACTTTTGAAAAACATTCTCACATTAAATTTTTTATGATCCATGATTTATTTTTTTTATAACAAGATACAAATTATTACAAAATCATGTAAGTAGAAAGTCTCATATATATTAATATCTTTTAATTAAATTATATACGATAGAAAATACATAAATATTTTAATTTTGAAATTTGCTTTGAACAATTTTTTTTTGATAAAATCTCTGAACAAATACTAACAACTTTATATTTAAATATTAAAATTTGCATTGAATGTTTATAAAAATTATAAATTACTAAAACTTTCAAAAACATTGCACAATGGAAATTTGTTATCAGCGTTTTAAATTTTTATTATAAAAGATACAAATAAGTAGAACACATCATTTAACAATCACTACAAGAAAACAGCGGTATTCTGACGGACATTCCGACGGAAAATGAAATCCTCGGAATATACCGACGGAATTCCGAGGAAATATCAATCCGTCGGAATATTCTGAGGAAATTCCGAGGAAAAATGGGTTCCTCGGAAAAAACCGA
This sequence comes from Brassica oleracea var. oleracea, assembly GCF_000695525.1. Lineage (NCBI taxonomy): Eukaryota > Viridiplantae > Streptophyta > Magnoliopsida > Brassicales > Brassicaceae > Brassica > Brassica oleracea. The sequence continues at coordinate 6,488 of NW_013617505.1, read as the reverse complement.
TGAATTCCGAGGAAATATTATAACCGTTGGAGAGCCGTTGGGGGATTTTACAAAATTCCGAGGAAATTCCGACGAACTAGCCTTTTCCGTCGGAATTTCCTCGGTCTGTCGGCAGGATTTAAACTATAAATACAAGCACTCCTCTTCCTCTTCATTCACTCCATATCTTCATCCTCCCTCTTACTCTATTTACACACGAATTTGATTCATAAAAAATATGTCTTCTTCAAATTATTTTCGTTCTTGGATCGATCGACCTCATTTGGATCCGAACACGAGATTGCTTACGGAAGAATACCAACGAGGTATAACCGAATTCATGGGGTTAGTTCACCGACAACCGGAAGCAAAAACAGGTAAGTTAAGATGTCCTTGCTCTAATTGTAAAAATAGAAAGGTTATTAAAGAGTGGGATGTTTGGACTCATCTATATTTGAGTGGGTTTACACGAAGTTACAAAATTTGGTATCATCATGGGGAAACTGATTATGAACATGGTAGTACTAGCGAACCTCAGCCAGCGGTTAGATTAGAAGAACCAATTAGAACGGATGTAGATTATGGTGTAGGTACTGAGCAGATGGTAAATGATCATTTTAGAGGGGAAGATTTACCCAATGCAGAAGCTAGGAGATTTTATGATATGTTGGATGCTGGAAAGCAACCATTGTACGAAGGTTGCAGAGATGGTCATTCAGCTTTATCATCTGCTACAAGATTGATGGGCATTAAAACAGATTATAATTTGGCTGAAGACTGTGTGGATGCGATTGCTGATTTTGTAAAAGGTATTCTACCCGAGGATAATGTAGCTCCTGGTTCATACTACGAGGTTCAGAAACTCGTAGCTGGTCTTGGTTTATCGTATCAGGTAATAGATGTATGCAGCGACAACTGCATGATTTATTGGAGGGCGGATGAACAGCGGGTTACATGCAAATTTTGTGGAAAGCCTCATTATAAAGATACGAGTGGAAGAGTTCCAGTGCCATATAAAAGGATGTGGTATTTACCTTTGACGGAAAGGTTGCAGAGGTTGTATCTATCTGAACGCACAGCGCAACCAATGAGATGGCATGCGGAGCACTCAACAGATGGTGAGATCAGACATCCTTCAGATGCAAAAGCGTGGAAGCATTTCCAATCAAAGTATCCCGACTTTGCGTATGAAAGAAGAAATGTCTACCTTGGATTATGTACTGATGGTTTTAGTCCGTTTGGCAAGAGTGGAAGACAATATTCTCTATGGCCCGTCATTCTTACACCATACAACCTCCCCCCAAACTTGTGCTTGCGACGAGAGTTTTTGTTTCTCTCGATTCTCGTTCCCGGACCAGAGCATCCTAAGAGATCACTTGATGTGTTTCTTCAGCCACTAATATATGAGTTGCAACAACTATGGGCTCAAGGTGCTGAAACATACGATGTTTCGTGTAAAGAAAACTTTCAAATGCGGACAGTACTAATGTGGACAATAAGTGATTTTCCAGCATATGATATGTTGTCTGGATGGACAACGCATGGAAGGATATCATGTCCATATTGTCAAGATAACACTGATGCTTTCCAACTAAAACACGGAAGGAAAACGTGTTGGTTTGACTGTCACAGGAGATTCCTACCACCTGATCATCCATATCGTAGGAGTAGGAATTTGTTTACGAAGAACAAGAGGGTGTTTGACAGTCCACCTCCGGAAATTTGTGGGAAAGATTTGAAGATACAACTAAGAGATTTTGGTGCAGAAAGGACGCCAGAAGTCGGTGGACATGAGCGTTTTCCGGTAGATGCTGTTGGAGAACTACATAACTGGCACAAAAAAAGTATTTTCTGGGATCTGCCATACTGGGAGGATCATCTGCTAAGGCATAATTTAGATGTCATGCATATTGAGAAGAACTTTTTTGACAATCTCATGAACACGATCCTTAATGTTCAAGGTAAAACAAAGGATAATTTGAAGTCAAGACTGGATTTAGTCGATATATGTGCTCGTTCAGAACTTCATGTTGATGAAAATGGTAGGGCTCCTTTTCCCATATACCGACTTGATGCAGAGGGAAAAGATGCGTTCTTTGATTGGATTTCAAACGATGTGGAATTTCCAGACGGTTACGCATCAAATTTGCGTAACTGTATCGACAGAAAGGAAGGAAAGTTTACTGGCTTGAAAAACCACGATTGCCATGTAATGATGCAGCGCCTCCTTCCGTTCGCCTTCAAGGAACTATTACCACAAAATGTTCATGAAGCAATTGCAGGGATAAGTGGTTTCTTCCGCGATTTATGCACGAGATCAGTGACTCTTGAAGGTATTGAAAATTTGAAGACTAACATAGCCGTGATTCAGTGCAACCTTGAGAAGATATTTCCTCCCTCATTTTTTGATGTTATGGAGCATCTTGTTATTCACCTGGCAAGAGAATTGGAACTTGGTGGTCCTGTGCAGTATAGATGGATGTATCTGTATGAGCGGTATATGTTCCATTTGAAGAAGATGGTGAAAAATTTAAGTAGGGTGGAAGGTTCTATAGTCGCACAGATGATCAATGAAGAAACTTCAAACTTTGCCGAGTACTACTTTCCAGCAGAAGTTCAGACCAAAAACAGAAGACCTGCTCGGCATGATGATAGAGGCGAACGGGCAACATATCATGTTACGGTTCCAGACATTTTCACAGACGTTGGACGACTTAGCGGAAAACCAAAGGACCGTCGACTTACTGAGCAGGAGCGCAGTAATTTGCAAACATATTTGCTCACCAACTGCGAAGACGTTCTTCAATATGAGAGGTAAATAAATGAGCTTACAAATTTTTATTTTAACAAGTTGAAATTTAAATCTTAATTAATTACATTATTGTCATCATATACAGGATTTTCATGGCAGAAAAGCGGTTCGAGTATAGATACGCCACAGAGGACGAACTAGAAGAAATGAAGCAGAGAGAATTTACTGGATGGATGTTTACTTATGTGAGTGCTTTAAACAAATTAAAATATATTTTATCACATATTTATACTAATTCACATTTATTGATATAACATATATATATATGTGCTATTAATAGGTGTCTGCTGGTTTGGCCAGAGGTGAAACATTTGACGATTGGATACGTGAGATGGTCGTTGGACCAAACTTTGTTGTGAAGTCATATCCGAGATTTTGTACTCGAGGATATGCATTCACAACTCAGAAGAGGAGACGTTCGAGTACGACTTATGATGATGGCGTTTGTTCTGCATCAGGAGATGATGTATACTACGGACACATACATGAGATTTTGGAAATCAAGTATTTGGGCATGGTTGGATTGCGCTGTACTGTTTTCTATTGTGATTGGCACGACAACACCCCAGATCGAGGTGTGAGAACAGATGCATTTGGTGTTACATCAGTAAATTCGAGGCGAAAGCTGCAATATTATGATCCTTTCATTCTTGCTTCCCAGGCCGATCAGGTAATTAAATGTTAATTATTCAGAATGATTCATCATCATGTGTATTAATTTATAATTTTTCTAAATGTTACAGGTTTGTTATATCAAGTACCCCCGGGTAAGGAACAGAGATGATCCATGGGTTACTGTTACAAGACTCAACCCGAGAGGCCGAGTTCAGGGAAGTTCTGAGCTGGAAGACCCACTACAACCAAGCACATCCGGCAACTGTAGTGCAGCAGAAAATTTAGCTGGAGTTGGCCTTGTAGTCGATTTAACCGACTTTGGAGAGGAAGCCGTCGTTCACGTAGAGGATGAACCAGTAATTGGAGAGTTTCACCAAGATCCAGATTCAGATTCATCTAGTGATGATGACTCGGAAACAGAATATCATTGATTTTTTTTATTTTTTTTAAAGAAATACCGAGGAAATTCCGAGGAACACTTGATATAACCTCTTTCCTCGAATAATAGTTATTTGGTTTATCTAGCAAGGCAAAGCTGAATACGAATTAAAAACTACTCAGAACACAACCAAATAAAACGAAGAAACCATGTAAAAGAAATACAAACTCATAATTAAGAAACCCAAAAAAAAACTCAGTTCAAAATTAACAGAAAATAAGACCATAAAACGTTAGAATAGAAAAGAAAATAAAATAGCCGGTGATAGCTCCTACTCCTCGTCTCCTGCTCCAGATGTTCCGCATCATTGGGTCTCTTGGACCTCTTTCTTACCCTGTGTGTACCACTCGAACCCGAACCAGAGCTGGATGGAGAGTTGTCCCGATGAACTACATCATCCTTTTGGCAACGACACGGCCTGATACGTGAAATGGCAGCCCAGATCTTGTGTAGCATGTCGTTGTTTGTCTTTATGCTCTGATCTCTCCAATGTTGTTGCTGGCGCGAAGTGGCGTTCGGTGGAAGCTCTTGCAGCTTGTACTGGCTGGAGTCTGATGGGAGTAGCTGATGGGGTTGTGAATCATCTGGAATGGCTTGTGCAGCCTCATCTTCTCCTTCTTCATCAACCACGCCCTTGCCTTTGGTCTGATATTTTGGCGTGAAGAAGGATGGCTTGTCTACTAGTGCGGTAGCAGGGGGTAGGAACTCAACTGCAGCCTCTGAAAGTAGAGAAGTGAGACCGATCTGAGGTAGGTGGCAGTAGAGTGTTTTCTTCGCTCGGTCCTGGAATACGTAGACGTAAGGACCATCCCGATCGATCCTCGAGTGGGGACCAGCTATGAACTCCTTACTTACTAGAGAAATGACATCCAGGTAGTTCCAAGCAATGTTGTTCGATCTGTCCAGTGCTACCTCCTGGTTCTTGCAGTCTACACCCACATGTCTAAGGATCCGAGTAATCACTGCACCAAATCCACATGCATTGCTCTTGGATTTGGTTACTTTCCCCTTGTATCCTGCTAAGTTTGCGGCCAGCACCGCTCCCATGTTGAAGGCAGTAGCAGGTGGGAATGTAGAGTTTCCAAATGCCGGTAGCAAATGCCTCACACCTTGGTACAGGAGGCACAACTCCCATTGCGTGACTGATGCGGCTGTGGTTGTCCCGTATAGCAATGAGCCAATGAGGCGTGTCGCATATCTCAGTACTGGGCTCCGGATAAGTGACTCCTTTGCCTGAGAAGATCTATAAACCCATGTGCCAATCGTTTCCCAGAAGTTCAACAGCTCTGAAGTCCAATAAAGACCATATGTCCTCTCCCCCGCACTCAATCCAAATAGTCCGCAGAGGTCTGTGAAAGATACCTCATAGTATACTTTCTGCACTACGAATGCCAGAAAACCTTCCTCATGCCTATCATCGGGACGGGTGACGTATGCGGATGCTATGAACTGGCGTACCAACTCCGGATAAGTGGGTTCCTTGAGGTTGCATAGTTGGCCTAGACCCATGTTCTGGAACAGTCCTTCAATGTCTGCTTGGATTCCCAATATTGTCATCGTCTCAGGACATGCTAGTTGTGTAGCCGGAACGGCTACCTTCTTCATGTTGTTGTAGTGGGTGGTATCAGACTTATCCCACTTCTTTGGCCTTTGCTTCTCCAGCTGTGACGAACCCGCTTCTTGTGTGTTTTTCTTTGCTGATGTTTTCGTGCGCTTCATTCTCTACAAAATAGAATCATTGCTCTCAACATGGTTATAATCAATTAAGAACTCAAAGCAACATGAAAATGAAAAGCGAAATCGAGTTGTGATAAAAAAAAAAACAAATTGAAAAAAATTCTCAATCCCTAAATAATCTCAAATCCTGTTCCAAACTCGTTAATCACAGACAATTGTGTTCTATTCCATGTTTAAACATCTGTTTCATGCATATTTGATCAAGGAATCAACACGGAAATAAGAAATTCACAAAACCCAAAAAATTGCTCAAGAACACGATTTCAGAATGTGGAGATTCGCGGAGTATACCTGTCTTAGGGTGAAAACGAGTGTAGGAATCAGGTAGAGCTCAAAAAATCAAGTGGAATGGAGCCCAAAATTGTTCAAATCGGATGATTATAGAGAGAGAAAGAGGGGGGGCGAATTATAGGGGAAATCAGAGGGGATGAGAGTTCT
>NW_013617505.1:0-382 GCF_000695525.1 Brassica oleracea var. oleracea | reverse complement strand
GGCGATCTCCCCCTTCTCTTACACAAATCATGTAAGGACCCTATCCCACTCTCTTAGGTTCTATTTGTTAGGTTTTTGTGTAGTTTTGATAGATTTTTGATAGGGTGATTGGTTAGGATTGTGATTTGGTTGTATAATAGGTTTAGAATTATGATTTGGTTGAATAATTTGTTTTGTTGAATTGATTTAGAATTTTTTTTATTATTTTTTTATTTTTTTGTATTTATAAAATCGATTTTTGTATATAAAATCGATTTTTGTATTTTACAAATCGATTTTTCTGTATAAATTCGATTTTTCTATATAAATTCGATTTTTTGGATTTTACAAAAAAGTTTTTCTATATAAATTCGATTTTTTGGATTTTACAAAACATTTTAAA
>NW_013617504.1:57588-58362 GCF_000695525.1 Brassica oleracea var. oleracea | reverse complement strand
GGTTTAGAAGAAACATCGGATGCTTGCGATACCTTATCCACACACGGTCGCTCTATCTTCGTGTGAGGCGGAGTTTATGGCAGGGACAGAAGCCGCAAGACAAGCCATTTGGCTACAATACCTGCTTAGCGAAATCACGAACCAGCCAAGTGAAAGAGTAATCATTCGAATTGATAATCGTCTGCAATTGCTCTAACAAGAAACCCGGTCTTTCATGGAAGGAGTAAACACATACACAAGAGATACCATTTTATAAGAGAATGTGTAAAAAATGGACAGGTGGGAGTAGAGCATGTACCCGGAGACAAACAGAAGGCTGATATCTCGACAAAGGCTTTAGGAAGGATTAAGTTCAAGGAGATGAGAGACTTCATTGGGATGAAGAACTTGGCGGAAGAGAGCTTCAAGCTTAGAGGGGAGAATGTTGGATTAACCTTGAAGTAGCTTTAGATACAAGCTACCTAATCCTAAAGTGTTGTGGTTATCTATAAGGATTCGGAAATATCTTATTATATTATTCCTAATGAGTTTAGGAAGTTTAGAGTCATATATAAGGAGATGCTAATGTGTAGCATAACTTGTGAGTTTTATGAGTTTGAGAGCTTGAAGTTTTGAGATAGTTTCCTCAAGAGATTAATAAGAAGAGTTCTTATTTTGTGAGTTCATACAATCTTACTTTCGAGAACTTGATTTCTAGAGTAGAAACTATGAGAGCTTGTCAGAATTTTTTTTTATTAAAAGAGTAAAATACTAATTTTTATATCTACCATTTCA
>NW_013617504.1:45617-57488 GCF_000695525.1 Brassica oleracea var. oleracea | reverse complement strand
CCGACGATTTTTTCCCTCAGAATCCCTGATGTTTTCTTGTAGTGTTATGACTGATTTCACAATATTTATTGGGAGGCCTTTTGGCACGCATTTGTCGTGGGAAGCCACCATTTGGTAAATAGTCATATTGTGTAGCAGCCTGTATGCTGCTAATACGGAAATGCTAAAATAAAATTTTATTAATCCAAAACAAAAAACATCACAGAAGTCACATAGAACCAATTTTTCTAACTCGTTAATTTTTTTGGCTGGTATTTCTCAGTTTGTGTCCGGCGTTTTCCATTGGTGGAGCAGTAAGACTGTCACCTTCACTAAAATTTGTTATTTGACTACTTATATGCAGAGTATAAGTTGAAGATCTGGAAAAAACCTTTATTTATAAAAATTAAACGAACTATTCTCCTTGTAATAACCACAACTTAAGGAAAGATTATATAAACACAGCAGCATGACATACAAAAAAAAAGATCATTCTCACTGACCAAGCATACCCAATATTAAAAGTTGTATCTATGTTTGCATAAATTTATTGGTTCTAAAAGAAGCCTAAACACATACCCCAACAACAATAAACAAAACCCTAATTTTTTTAGTTGGTATTGCTTTTGCACGAAGGCAATGAAACTGATGTACAAACAACACAACATCCACTTATAACTATTTTTTCAGTTAATTAGAAAAAGCTCTATTCCCCTTTTTCTTTTATTAGGCTGCCATTTTAATTGCGGTCTTAGACATCAGTTAAACACACTATTTGGGAGAGCTTGTCTGATCTTGAAAACTGTCCACTCCGTTCTAAGAGCATGCCCTGCTGCTCCAAGCCCTGCGTTTGTCTGTTTGTCGCCTCTGCTGTCTTTGCACCATACCTACAAACTCATATCAGAAACACTGAACACAACAATTGATTTTGTATTCTTCTTAAAAAGACTTATTTGTGATCGATAATTTCAGTAGTGACAGTTGAAGATGCTTTCATAATGTTCCTTCCCTTTACTTCAAAAGCATCACAAACCATATGACACACGAATGATAAAACAGAGTGCAGTTTCAAGTTCGATAACACTCACACTAACAGTTGTCGCACTCATGTGTGAGAAAAGTGAACAAACAATCATTGATCACACACATAACTAAACCCAACTTCTACTGATTAACTTATATACACTAACAGTTGTCACACTCCTGTGTGAGAAAAGTGAACAAACAATCATTGATCACACACATAACTAAACCCAACTTCTACTGATTAACTTATATATAGTGCTTCATATTTAACACACCTGTCAATATTCAAGTTAACCATGACGTTTCTCTTTCTTTATGTGTTTTTTAGTATGCATATAGTAGTATAATATTATATTACATGGATCAGTTGAACCTTTGAAGTAGATAATTTCTGAAATATGAAAACATAAATGTTGACAAATATGTTAGCATACAGATGATGGTTTTCATCATAATAGCTAATGGAAAACGATAAGAAAATAGGGAGTAGAGTTGTTCAAAATATTATGCTTAGTACACTCGAATACGATATACGCGTCGAAGTTTAAAATTCTTCAAGAATACACTGGCCGTTTCCACTGCAATGAAAGTGATACAGTCAGTACTTGAAAACAGAGCAGATCTGGGATAACATACCAACAAAACCGATTTAATATGTTAACCTATGTGTCTCTGAGGCCCTTGAAGATCTCCTTGTATACTATATTGGTTACTCCATCCGCTGTCTGAATCAGAGTTATGAACTCAAGCGGTTTTAATTTGTCCATCCGCGCCGTCTGAATCAGAGTTATGAACTCAAGCGGTTACAATCAGAAAACCAAAAAATTATAGAACAATCAATAAACGGCTTTAATTAGTCTTATTTAAAATATGTCAAACAAAGATATGAACAGGAAAATAACCGTTTCTCTCTCGCAAGCGACACAAAAGGCGAAAACAAACAACAGTTTCTCTACAACAATACCCGGCCGACGTCGGCTCCGACGTCGGTTCGTACTCTTGTTATATTATTGTTTATATGTTTCTTAAGCATTTAGTTCAAATAAATTCATTGTCGTTGCTTAGTTTAATCAAGCGACGTGATCTATCGTCACACCATCTCTCCTCTTCCTGGTGCCGTCGCGTAATGTCTTCGTCATGGGCAAACAGTTTTCTGTTTCTCCACTGGTTCGTTGGGCAGTTAGGAGGTTTGGATCAGAGCTTTGACGAGTCTTTTTTCTCCCTCATAGGTGAGTCTATTATCTCCATTATTGTTGAGTGCAATCTCCCAACAATCAAACCATGGTGGTTTTGTATTGTCCGTGTATTTCCATGGCTTGTTAGACATGGTGGTCTTTTCCATCCAGAAAATTCTTTGGAAGGATTACTAGTTCTATGGAACAAAAAAAGGAATCTTAAACCACCATGGCCATGGAGAAGATTGTGTACGTCATGTTATTTTGACATTCTGACATGGACGATGGTGACTCCATTAATTCAGAGAGATGTGTTTAATCTCTATTTGACAACAAGAGGAAATACGGCATGTTTATGTGAAGACATGGAGTGGGAGACGATGGAGTTAAGTGCTTATCATTGTCAGTTTGAGAGATTATTTATGATATGGATAGAGACTACAACAAATCATGTTATCTCCTGGAGCGGGAGTGTATGGAATGGGCAGCGATGTAACAGATGGATCGCACCCACTGATCTGTTAAGTGATAAAAGGCGTTGGATCACAATAAATGATAGCCGAACACAAGATCACATAAGACCGAGAACAAAAATAGATAAAGTTAGCGAATCAGTCTATCCTGCACAAGAGTTAGGAAGCATCGTGTTATTACTTTTCTATTATCATGTTTTACTTAAAAATGTATTTGTTGTATGTTTGGATTCATGTACTCTCTTAATCCTCTTTTGATAATAATAAAGATAAGATGTTATAAAAAAAAAAAAGATATGAACAGGAAAACTGAAAAATAATGATTCAACACGACATAAACGTTAAAAATGTGATGAAAACAAAAGTAGTTATAAATAGATCCCACCGCCTTGCAAGACTAAAGCTCGCATTCAAGGAAAATCGTGGAAGAAAGATTTAAGAGGATGGATCTGTAACTGGTAGCTCATGGGACAGTTGGAAAGAAGACAAAAGAACGTTAACAGCGTGACTCAATCAAGAACAACGGCGGAGATGAAAACTGGTTAACCCTAATATCAAAACTGGCCAGTTCTGAAGATATAAGGCCCTGTTAGAAACGAAGCTCATCGGACTTGGGATTTAATGAAACGCTGAGTTTCATTAATCGGTGACATGTGTCATCGCGAAAGAGTTTGACTTTTCTAGTTGGCATCTGACGTGGTGTAACGAGGAGAGAACTAATTCTCTTATCTATACTAATAAAGTTGAAAAGAAAGGCTCCACAATGCGCCACGTCATCCATCATATCCCCATTTTGCGACATGTGTCGAGCAGAGAGACATGTTTTTCTTTTTGCTTTTGTTTCCAACTCGCGGATCTTTTTTTTTTTTCTTTGGTGTTTCTAACTTGCCGATTAGCTGGGTTTTATGATAATTTGTTGGGCTTTTATGTTTATTTATTGACTCATACTTTATGTTTATATTCATTATCAAATTTAGAAAAAAAACCCTCATTCTATCTCACAAAAACCAAAACAGAAACTACATATATAAAAACTGCACTACATGAAACATAAAAGTGTGTGAGTTCTCGGTATAACTGATGCGGGCACACTTTCTGCAAAAACAAACAAATATATTTCCAAACAAGAACATCTATTATACTAAGAAAAACCTCCTTACGAGAATCATGCAAATACAAAAAATAACTAATATTATCCAGCTCTCATACAAATACACACTACACATCATTATACACTACACATCATTATACATGGTCTTCGAAATAAGTAACAACTCAACATAGACAAAACATCAAACTTATCACAAACCATTGACTCAAAATGTTAACGCCCCCTGAATAAATGGACCTTTGAACTAAACGGTTGAAGAATTAAAGAAAAAACAAACTTAAACACACCTTCTATAAGACATAGCTATAACAACTTATCATCACGCAAAATACTACACCATGAATAACAGACACTTCTCTCTTATCAGCTCTCACACCAAAGAGAATCTACATGAACAACCCCACAGCAAACACTACAAGTCTACATCCACAGGCCCAACACACAATAATCCATCATTGATTTTAAGCTACCAACTATCATTGATAATCAATGTAATTTAAAATACTCAACAATTGAGTACATGGAATTCATGCTAACATACCATCACATTCACCACTCCGACTCAACCTTGCTTATTCAAGAGACTACTGAATACGTGATGAATAAACTGCCAAACAGCTACAATACCATAACTAATGCTCTCCAAATTACTCTTACCATCTAGGACTACAACCAAAATGCGACTGCAAGACTTGACGTCGATCTTATCATCACAGATCTAGGGGAAACAAATAGGCCCCTCCAACTACAGAAGAAGAAAACAGCCACAATACTATAATTAATGATCTCCAAGTTACTCTTACCATCTAGGACTACAACCAAAATGCGACTGCAAGACTTGACGTCAATCTTATCATCACAGATCTAGAGGAAACAATTAGGCCTCCAACTACAGAAGAAAACGACATATGCACTATATTCTTCAGAAATTACAACTATGGAAATAAACTTTGCTCTCTTACTTGCGGTCATAATTTTCATTTTACATGCATTGATCAATGGCTTTGTACAAACAACAACTGCTCAATATGTAGGGAAAGTAATCTATGATTCAACCCTCAATATTATTAATAACATGGAATATCATGTTTTAATTTCCAATTTTATTTGTGTAGTATTTTCTACTTTGGTTTTTTATTTTCAGACAAAATAATTAATAATTTATCCTCATCAAGAAATATTTTCCTTTCACATGATTATTTTATTATATAAAAAATAACATCAATAAAGACAAACAATACATGACACACAAAAAGATTAAGATTACTTCCTAATATTAAACTACAAATGCCGGACGATTTTATACAATTCACAGGTTTCTTACTATCTACCTACACTACTTAAACCATAAAACCACTAGCAACACCATGAATCCAGATATTGCTTTATCATCTAACATATAACTAAAACTTTCGAAATACCATCCACCAATCAAGATATGCTACATAAAAAAAACCCAAATTACAACGAAGGACAGCCGCTCCGGGCGGGCAAACCACTAGTATATAAATAAGATTTGATTGGAAACTTATAATTTCTATACTTGAAAAATAATATATCAAATAAATTTCAAAAGTCTACCGTGAAAATAATCCACTTTTGAATGTATAAAATTAAAATAATAATATAATCGATCATGGTAATAACATAATCTATACTATATAAAAGTTGAGGCTATAAGCCATTGACGACGTCCACGTAGGATTTTAAACCACCAATATGACAAATAAGAATTTTAATTTGTTATTTTTAAATATGTCAATGTTTCCAAAAAACTGCTTATTTCATAATAAATAGAAATCAATATCGAATAAGGCAAACTAACAAAAGTAAAAACATTATACATATATTAACTTAATATATATATATATATATATATATATATGTATATATTATAATTTTAAAATTTAACGTAAATTAACTAAAAATAGTAATAAATTTTAAAATGCAGTAATTCAAACAATTATAACTATAAATTTAACTCATGATTTTAAAAATTTAGGCTATATGCTATTGAAACTATTCATAAATAACATACATTATATATAAGCTCAGACTATAAATCAGTGAGAAACAATTCATTATATTTTGAATTGGATTTAAAAAATTCCATAAAATCATTTAAAATAAAATAGAAACCAATATCAAACAAGGTCAAAGTAAAACTTTATAAATAAATTTACGTAATATATAGTATTTCTCAAATCGTAACATTAAAATAAAATACAAAATAAGAATTAATATTAAGAATACAAGACATTCAAACAATTATAAGAATTTAACTCATGGTCGTCAAAGTTTAGGCTATATACTATTGAAAATATTCAAAAATAACATATACTATATATAAGGCTATAGGTCATTGAGAGTATACACATAGGATTAGACAAAAACAATCAAAATATAAAAAAACATAATTATAGTTTACTATTTTTAAAATGTTCAAACTTATAAAATTGATAATACAAAATGAATTCAACATCAAATAAGGTAAACTAATAAATAAATCATTAAAATAAATTGATTCATATATACTCTTCAAAATAACCAAAATAATATAAAATATAAAGATACAATATTTTTCCTTCCAAGAACACAGAATAAAGATATACTCTTCAAAATAAAATTTGAAAAAGTGTATTTTCAAAATAAATTATAAATCAATATCAAATGTGTTTTCCTTACCAATATCCAAATTGAAAAACCAAACATAATCTTCATGAACAAGGAACACGTCAAGAAAATAAGATTTGAAGTGAATTTACCCCAACATTTCCCACTTGTCCGACTGTTGATGAGCATTTTTTGGATATCAAACGGACCTCGAACAATAACAGTGAATGAGAAATAGTACAAAGAAAAATGTAAAATATCCGCGACGGAAAGTAAACATACAAAGACGAAGACACAATCCAATAGACGAAAAATGTATCACACCAAAAAATCGGATAGAGTAGAGAATAATTCCAGTATAATTTTTTTTTTGAAATTTACATTCGCTCTCTTTGAAAGATGTTAAGTAAGAAAACAGAGAGAGAGAGAGAGAGAGAGAGAGAGAGAGTCACAATCCATAATTTATTTATGAGTTTCAAATTATTTTTAATCAATAAAAAAGTAACGAATTTATTTATCCAGTAAAATTTTAAATATTAATCAATACTATTATTTTATATTTGTACAAATATTCTTTTAATCAGTTACAGTCAAAATCTTCAGAGAAAATAAACAAATAAGCTATACGGAAATAAATCTAACATGATGTGATCAACAAGATTTTTAAAAAATATTGTTATTAAAGCAAATAAATGATGAATTCTTATAATCATTAGTCTGATTTACCTCATATAACACATAAATTTTGATGCTCCCTGTTGAATTATGTTAAATAAAATATTTAGAGAACAATGTTTACAAGTTAGATAAAAAATAAAGAGTTTAAGAAAATGTGTCAAATAAGTTAGTTAATATTTTTAATAAAATATTATAAGGACAACCAACAATAAATTCGCGTGGGGGATAACATAAAAGAATGATATAAAAAATAATCAATACGAATTTACCATTAAAAACTCAAAACATACAAATTTACAAACTTATAACATTTAGAAAAAGAGAAATTATGATCAATATACACGAAGAATCTGGTTATTAGGAAACTAACTAAAACTTCAAAATTAAGCAAACGGATAACTGAGACATGTGAAATGTCGATCTTCTCCTGAGCGGCTGTAGAATATGCAATTGGAGGAGCGTGAAATGTCAGAAATTACAGGAATTTTACGGGGCAGAGTGAGACAGATTCGGCTTGTCTGCTTACGTCTGGCATCATGATATCTACAATTGCAAGTCGTAGCCGGCTAAACATTAATGGCGATGAGACATATAGTTTTTGCATATTTATACATTTAATTCGGAAATATATTTTGCACACCAAGACATTTTGCTATATATAGAAGCATCCGGCAATACAGATGAGGCAAGAACAATATCGGATCTATCCGGTTTGTACCAAACATCACGGAAAAGGTTCGTCTTTACTTTTCAATCTATTAGGGCTACAAAACACCGACAAACGGTCGGTAGGACCACATTTATGGATCGTTTTATTATTTTCTATATATATCTACATCTATGATTCCTTAAAAAAAATTTGAAGTCGTTTATTTAACGGATCAAAATTCGTTTGTCGTTAATATGGGTTATTGTTTTAGGGTTTGATCATTTACCAATGTTCTCTTTAATTTGTTCTGCAGATGAACTCTAGACAAGTTCTGAGGGTCATTCACGGGGCTTGGAATCTTCATCAAAATGGAGAGTGGAGCTTTGAAAGGAAGACAAACGATCTTGGTTTTCCAGCTATCGTGCGAACGTCCGAAACCTTCAATTCGCTTGAACGAATTGTCCGAAGCCTATACAATCTCGCAATCGAAACACCAATTTCGATGACTTATAGGCTTCCCGAATGGATGCTTATTCCCGATGATAACAACACTCCTCCGATAACAATACTCGAAACACCTGATGTTCAAGTCATGATTGCTCTGAGAGCTTGGTTCGCCGATCTCACTCTTTGCGTAACTATCGGAGCCGAAGATGTTGCGCGTTATCAGTTCTTTTGCCGATCTGACTTTAATATTGGGTCCTCTTCTTATAAATTCGGAAACGGAAACGAGGATCCGTCTTTCGAAGGTAAACCGTATTTTCGCAATATTTCTCTTTTTGTTTCTTCTAAATTTGGTGTTGTGTTATAATAATAAGAGAATCTAATTTGTACATACATCGCGTTTAATTTCATCACTTATTTTGTTAAAATATTCAAATTATTTGCAATTGTTTTAGGCTTTTTAGGAGAGGCAGTGGTTGCAAGCAAAGCGGTGCTAGAGGAATACTTCAATGACCAAGAGATGATGGTTATTCATAGGGTTCACCTCGAAATGGAAAAAGCTAAACTGGATTTGGAGAATCAACAATGTTACCAACTTGTTCATGGCAACAAAATAATTGTCAAAGATGATACTGACTCCGACAGCGACGGAACCGAACCATTAGGAACAAACAAACTCTCTATAACCGTGTTTAACACAGGTAATAAAAATACTTGTTTATATATCACTATAAACATTCTAATTATGGATTTTCTTATATAGGTTCATCGTCAAATCAAGAATCTCCTTTCCCAACAAATAGACTCATCATTTCAGACGAGATAAACGGTTAGTATAAAATATAATTTATTACTTCAAGATATAAATATACAAAACTATAGCAAGATGTCGAAATGTTAATTAGTTTGTCATCTCACATATTATTATAATAAATGTTGATTACATTTAATAACTATGATCTAACCATATCTTTCATTGATTTAAATCACCAGATGTTGCATTAGACTCCGAGTACATTCCTCAACCCAACGTTTCTAACGGTAAGATATAATTTATGTTTTCTATTTCCGATTTTCCTTTATATTTTCCGGCTATAGATGACATATTTTGAATTGTTTGGTAGATTCACCAATGGAATACTATGAAGGGATTCCCGTCCAATTTGCTGTGGATGAAGATTTGGTTGTTCTCGGGCCAAGTTACCGTCTAGTTTTTGATGGCATTAGTTTTTGGGAAGGAGTTATTGCATCAGAAAATGAAAACGATGTAAAGGACGAAGAACATTCCGACGAGATGGATCTCGATATTCCCATGTCTCAAAATATTACGCAGTTCCAACAAAATGGCACTACCAACGTTGATCATGCCAACTCGTCGACCGTCTCGACTCCTGATCTCAACGAAGTAAACAATGTCGTTCCTAGTTGGGAAAATGTTTCAGCCAATCTTTCGAAAACCCAACCCATATATGATAATCCAGTTGTTTCAGAAGGTATGTATTATTGTCATTTGTATTTATTCAAATAAGAAATAATATTTCGATGTATCACCTATTTTATGATATAGGCGTTCTTGACAATGGTCTCGTTATCTCCGATGGCCAAACTATGCCTCAGAACTCCGCAAGTGTCGACCTTATTCCCGCAACTAATAATTCCCTGTCCATCTCCGCAACCGTGGGGCTTATTCCAAATCCGGCTAATGCAGATGACAATCTGGTGATCAATCTTGATGATTCTTCATCAGAGGACTCCATGGACAGTGGTGTGTTCTAGGTTACCTATTGCTATGTTTTAAGTTTTCTCATGGTTTCGGGGAAGGAAGTATGGTTTTGGCTAAGTTTATCGTGTGTCGGGGATGTTTATTTTGTTTTGGTTTGTAAAAGGATGATCAGGTTTAATCTTTGGTAATGTGTAAACGTCAACTGATATGTTTAATAATTTTTGTTAATGTTTAATATCAACAGATATGTTTAATCTAATCCTCAGTGTAACATATATTAGTTTACATTTTGAGCTTTGCAATATTAATTCCCTAATATCTGAACGTTCTAATTAATGTAGGAGTCACAACAAACCAGCACAACGAACTCTATGTTGGAATGGTATTTACAAACCGGAATGAATTTAAATTGCATATGGCATTATATGCAATTAATAAGAAGTTCCGGTTTCTTAACATCAGATCAGCACCAAATGGAATGGTTTTAAGATGTTTTAGCTCCAACTGTCAGTGGAGGGTATACGCCACAAAGTTAAAAGACTCGGACGTCTACGAGATAAGAAAACTCGATCCCATACACACCTGCTCTGTGGATGATAGATCCGGTTATCAGTCTCAAGTTACACATCATGTTGTTGGAGAGATAATGAAAGCTCATTTCAATGGCAGTGGCAGTGGTCCAAAGCCAGGAGAGATACGTTAAGTCATGCAAGGAGACCACGATGTCCGTATATCTTACTGGAAGGCTTGGCGTTCAAGGGAAATTGCTTTGGAATATGCCAAAGGAAACTCAAGAGGCTCTTACAATCTACTTCCTGATTACCTCCGTAAACTAGCACAAGCAAACCCTGGAACCTTAGCCGAGATAGAAACTGAATACAAGGACAATATAGGAAACAGGTTTAAATACTTGTTTCTAGCTATGGGTGCTTCTACTATGGGATTTGAATACATGAGAAAAGTTGTAGTTGTCGATGGAACCCATTTGAGAGGAAAATATGCTGGGTGTCTTCTAACTGCTTCTGCCCAAGACGGCAATTACCAAGTGTTTCCACTAGCCATTGCTATCGTCAACAGAGAAAGCGATAACTCGTGGGAGTGGTTCTTCAAAAAGTTACAAGCATTTGTTCCAAATTCAAACGATATAGTGTTTGTATCTGATAGACTTGCATCCATCTATTACGGATTGACCAGGGTAAGTAAAGGCTTAACAATATTGCGTAATTGTTGTTATATCCAGAACGTTTCAATGATTAAGGATAATATCTTTATATCCGGCAACCTAATGTTAATCCGGATAATTGTAACAGGTTTATCCTGAAGCGAGACACTGTGCATGCATTCTTCATTTAAAGAGAAATATCAGGACTTATTACAAGGATAAGAATCTAGGATTCTTGGTTGCAAAGGCTGGAAGGACATATAGGTTGGCTGACTTCTACAAGATTTTCAATGAGATAAAACGTGTCAATGCCTCTTGTGCAGATTATCTAATTGGAATTGGATTTGAGCATTGGGCGCGTTCCCATTTCCCCGGACGTCGTTACAATATTATGACAAGTAAAGTTTCGGAATCATGGAATGCAGTGCTTCGTGAAGCCAGAGAATACCCTATATTGGCTCTTGTAGAATTTATCAGAGCAAAGCTAATGTCTTGGTTTTCTGCTAGGGGTTCAACAATCTCAGCAAATTTAGACAAATTCACACCGAAAGTAATGGAAATTCTCGCTGTTAATTTCGAGTCTTCGGCAGGTTTTGAAGTGAAGAAGATAAAACGCTTGGAGTATGAAGTACGGAACAAGGAAGGGTATTCATTCCACGTCGACATTTCCAAACGTTTTTGTAGTTGTTTTGAGTTTCAACTCCTCGAAATTCCTTGTCAACATGCAATAGCAGCAGCCATCGTAGCCAAGATAAAATTTGATTCATTGGTAGCTGAAGAGTAAACGAAGAATGCAACGTTTCCTGCGTATGTGGGTAGTGTCGCTCCAGTGATTGAT
>NW_013617504.1:6240-45187 GCF_000695525.1 Brassica oleracea var. oleracea | reverse complement strand
GAATGTTATATATATCCGGTTATGCATAGTAACATATTATGCATGGTTTTGTGGGTTGTTTGGGCCTCCATACGTCTAATACGTTTGGAATTCATATTTCGTATATCCTAACTAAAACCTCTCTTGGATGTTATGCAATTTTGTTCGTGTATGCTGTCAACATTATCAGATAATTGCAACATTTAGTATATGATCCGAGGATATCAATCTAACCATACATATATAAAACAATTATAGGGACTTCAATTGGTAACGACACCCGTTAATAATAAATTAACTATAGTGTAGGAAATAATAATTTGTATTTGGAACTAAACGTGATTAAAGGTTCTTTAATGCCAAACCTAATATGAAAATGTGACAAAACGTAGATCATATAATTAGACTACTCAATCGAGGTTCCAAGTCAGGCGCGTGTATGACTAATAACATATGCTTTTGTTTCGTTTGCATGTGATGGAATAGTTTTGTCATATGGATTAAAATTCGAATCTCATCATGATATCTATACTAGAGTAGCCAGCTAAGATGTTTATTATATTTGCACATATTGAAAATTTTGATCTTATCTGCATACTTGTTTACTTTCCTTGCCTATATATCCAGGATAACACAAAACTATTTCCTCACACACCTCACCAACTAAAATATCTCTTTTAAGATGTCAACACCTCTGCGTGTAAGCTTATATCACGGAGCATGGCAGCGTAACGACGAAGGTTATTGGATTGTCCAAAGAAAGCCGAGCGATCTCGGGTATACGGTGTTGGTCAAACCAAAGGAGAGTTTCGAGGAGTTGGAATCTATTATCCGAGATCGTTATAAACTAAAGCCTGAAACCCCCTTGGCGATGGCTTACCACCCCCCAGAATGGATGCTTGAACCAGATGGGACTCGGAGGCTACCGATTACTGTGAGTACAACCTCCGAGGTAGAAGCTATGAAGCATCTTCGCTCATGGTTCACAGATCTCAAACTTTGCATTTCATCTGGATACGAAGATGTTGCCCATTTCCAGTTTCTTAACAAGACCACGTTTACCGTCGGCGGTGCAACATTTGTGTTCAATGGTTAGTAACCAAATTTTTTAAAAATTTCCTAGGGTTTAGTTTAAAAAAATAATTTAATGCGTACAATGTTTTTGTAGGTTACAATGATCGCGAACTCGTCGCCTCCAAGGATGTTCTTGAAGAGATATTTACCGAACATGAGTTGGTTTCAATCTACATGGCCCATCTGGAAATTACAAACGCTAGGCAAAACCAACAAGAAAACGCTGCTGAACCAAGTGTATCATCAAGCCAATTAACCAAAGAAGGTTAGTTAAAAATAATCATACAGTTTTGTAGAATGATTAATCTAGATTATTAATTAATTATTATTATTTTAGAAGCATCTGGATCATCTCCGTCACTTCCTAGAGAGTAAAGCAATCGATGGCTACGTTTGTGGGCAGAAGCAATAAAAAATAACATCAGTCGAAGTTGTTTTCTTAAATCGTATTGTCTAATGTTCCGTTTAAATTTCTGAATGATGAAAGACTGTGAGGTCTTTATCTCAGGTTTCCTCTGTTCCATTTGTTATGTTTGTTTTCCTGTTTTGTGTCGTGTCTGTATGTCCCAAACTTATCTTTTCATATGTAATATAACCGTTTCGAACTAGTTACAATTGTCGGTGGATGTGGTTTTTGCCAAGATATCAAACCACTACATCTTACTTTGGGATTTAAAATACAATACTCTATTACCTTTATGTTTAAAAATGTCCCAAATCTAGTTATATTGCTCGAGAAATATATAGAGAATGGTCACCACTCTATTATCTGATAATCGATTCAGTAGATGGATTTCGCGGTTTATTATACGAGGTGCAAAATACCTATTCTCATTAACATAGATCGTATCATATTGTGTAAATTCCAATCACTCAAATTTAAGCCAAATAATTGTCAATTATTGACATTTATGGCGATAACAATTCTTCTAGTACACAAATCAGTACAACGGAAAAATAAAGGGGAAATTTGTTGTTTGATTTTCATCATACATGAAACCACCAAAATTGACTTTTGTAAGAAGAAATAAGTTAACAATTGGTTAAATTAAAGAGAAATTATATCCAAATAAACATCAATCATATCAACGAAGATGTCCGTTATCATTATACATGACCCCTTAGTTTGCTCCAATTATCCTATTTTGATTTCGATTAAATATCCGGATAACAATCATAATACCGGAACCAGCGATAATATCCAGCTTAATCAACAGAAAAAACTCAATGTGTTTCATTCGTAAATTGTTTCACTTTTCATACCTATAATTTGCATATGCGGAATACGATTAAATAATTATATTAGACTGATGCATAGACGGCATACAATCTTAAATCCTTACGATAGGAAAACAAAATAGTCAGCTTTCAAACATCACATTCGTATAAAATCTTTGCTTGGACAACAGAGTCTAATGTTAAAATTCTACAAATTCAATGCATAAACAGCAAACTAGAGTTTCATGTGGTACTCATAGAGCAGAACAGCAACCCTTTGCGCCTCAGAAGCTAAGATATGGGGTGCGATACAACGACATGCTTCGATTCCAGAGAGAGCATGTGTCTGCATAAGCAAAACCGACGTCAACGAAGAATCTGCTGATATGATGTTCTGCGGAACGGTTTTTGCTCTTTCAACGACCATTGGCACCAGTTGAGAGTTTGAAATTCGCCACCCAGCTTGTTTCATCAGGTAAGGAAACATCTCTGAAATTGGTTTAAGTTCGAAACTCATCGAAGCTTCGCTCCTTAGCGAGGTTTTGCAATCAAAAACTGTAATGATCCAAGAGGAAGCATCCACACACAAACCGACCCAGTGTTTCTTAACCAGATTAAAAGGGACATAGAAAACATAGTGATCAGAACAATGGTCCACCATCTCTTCAAACACTTCTACCAGACCCTTTGTGAACACATGTGTTTCCTTAGCCTGTATTTTGGAGAATTTGGAGTAGTTCCTAGACAAAGAGGCAACGAACTTGGAATCCAAAAATACCGACTTCTTGCTCTCTTCGCTAAGAGACTGATTAGCATATGACAAGCTAAGATGCTTCATGAGTACATCCATCACCTACATTAAAATATATTAATAGGTGGAGCCATTTTAAACGATAACAAAGAAGATCCTACTACCTTTGAAGAGTATGGCTTGGCCCTTTCGACAATGTCAATAATGTCTTTGTTTGAAACTTGACACCCTCCAAAATGAATAACACTAGTATAGATATTAATAGATTAATAGACGCAAAATAGATCTTCTTAATATATCAGCATAGACATAAAATAATCGAATAACTTACAAATGTTATTTCAGCTTCTGGGCCAGTTTGGTATACTTTTGAGTATAGTCCCAAGAATCAGCTTTGCCATACACAACCATTTTGGATTCCCTTGGTCTATTTAATATAGCTGGACTACACTGGAAAACATCAACGAGGCCATGGGTAACTGTTTTTTGTCTTTTGCCTCTCCTGCATTCTTGTAAATCAAAAGGATTATCCTTTTCTACTGCGACTTGTTCAGCAGCCAACCCGTTCACCAGGTCATCATTATTATCTTCCTGGGACAAACCAAGGGAGAACGACGGAATCTCAATAACAGGGAACAATTCCATCTCAGAAATCTAAAACGATAAGTCCTAGTGTTATAATTTATCCACCAAACTAACAACGTTTAATAGTACTATGGATTTCATATTTTGTACCTGTTCGACCGAAGTCGACTGAGGCAAAGTTGAATTCAGAAAATTTCGTAGCCGCAAACTCTTTCAATGTTGTGGGAGCTTATCATGACTGTCTTCTTCGATACTTTCTGGCTCTTGGGAGGATCTACCGTCAGTGTGATCCTGTTTTTCTTCCTGAGACAAACCAAGCGCGAATGATGGATTCTCAATAAATGAGAACGGATCTCTCAGTGCCGTCTAAATAATAAAAGTTTTAATGTGAAGAAATACTATTCGTTTTAGGATAAAGTTAAGTTTAACAATAGAGAATTCAGATATTTTACCTCTAACCTTTCGGTTCGGAGACATTGGGGAGCTACCTGGAAAATAGGCACTATATTAATATCCAAAGCTATATTACCATAACCTTCATGAAACGGCTATTATCATTAACTGGGGCAAGAAACTTTACTTTTTTTGATGGTGGAGGATGTTCCATTTGATTTTAAAAAGATGTGACATTGGGAGATGGAGTTAATCCAGATATATGTGGGGACAAACCTCTGGTTGGAGAATCCTGTTACTCAAACATATTGCATTAATATAGAAAATGGTCTCAAATTTTGAACATATGAATACTCATACGATTAAATATATAGCAAATTTAAAGAGTGGATTGTATTATTCATGCAAAAAGGTTTGCTTACATTTATATCACCCTCCGGAATATGTGATGGTTCATCCTGAACATATCTGTTCTCAGTTGGTTGAACCTATATATTACAAGATATTTAGTGGGGAAATAATGGCATTAATAAAAATAAGCTGTGTATACCCGAATAACTACGTTATTAACTACTATATCAAACATTTTAGGGATATGAATCAAAAATTCGGAAACAATGCCAATGTTTGTATTTATTTGGGTACCAAATGTTGTAATGTCGACTATTACTGCTGAAATATGTATATCTCTAACACAATGAATGAACATTAATCATTTTCTATGAAATTATTTTTTGGATAGTTTTAGAGAACTTACATTTTCGGTATCGTTGGACGTCGGATCAGAGTTGTAATGGTCCTGCACCGATGATGGTTGTGACTTTGAATTGATAATGGGATCCTGATGTTGATTCGTAATCATGGTTTCAATACTTTGGATAATATCTCCTTTCATCTGAAATATTTTCTGTTCTATCATTGGAACCATGACTGACTCTATCATCGATTTGATCTTACTCTCTACAAGCGTTCCAACTCGAGACTCCATGGAGGTGAATTCCTAAGTAGCAGCCTTGACAGTTGCATCTAGATTCTTTGTTGTTTCTCGAAATCGTGAAATTTCGGGTTTCATTTTGTCATACAGAAGCGTAGCAACCTTCGAGTCCGAGACAGTTTCAGGAAACGCTGATTTCTTACCAGTCTTTGTATCTTTCTTCTTACCCTTTCTCTTACCACCCATGCGTTCGACTTCAGCCATGGTTAAACCTCCCTTGAACATCGAATTGTTGAAATCATGTTTTTCAGAGTGTAAACGCAAAACATTTTCAATCTTTTGGTCGGTTTCCTCGTCGTGGTAATCCTCATATTCATTATCCACATGATGGATAGAATCATCTTCGATGATACATATCACAGGTACCTAAGTCCATTATTAACATCAACGTTTCAATATACATTTCTTAAAATTGTATAAACTGATATATATGAAGAATGATCCGGATAGTTTTGATTGTACCTCGCATTTATGATCAACATCTCTAGCATGTCCTGGACTCAGTGTCAGTCGCTTATTACGCTTTTCATGAAGATCACCGTCTTCCCTATCTGAGTCTGACTCGGAAGAATAAGAACCAACTTCTTGCACAACCTCGGTTAGAGCCGGCACCGCCTCCACCATTACTAATTGCATAGCGTGTACAAAACCTTTAAGGGCGAAGGTGTTCTGACAAAGCGCTACCTCATCTCTTTCCTTGATGCTAGTCATTAGCATATCAAACGCAAGTCGTCCCCAAGGAAACAACAAGAATTGGTTCAAATCTTTTATCATCTCTACATATTATTTTGGAATCTTAGACTTCAAATTTGTAGGCATCAAAACAGAAGAAACCAGAGCAAGAAGAGCATACTTAATCCTAATCTCTTTGTCGACGACTGTTTTCTTTCGTAACATCCTAATCACCGACGAAACAGTAACAACGTTAGTACCACCAAACAAAGTAGGCCAATACGGAGTTTCTGCCATTCGCTCTTTCTTGTTTTTCCGTGATTTTTTTGGGAATTTCCCACATGGTAAGCCAGTGACAATAGCAAATTCTCTTAAAGAAAATCTTATCGGATTTCCGGAAAAACGAAACCAAACTTGGTGCTTCTTGTTTACCTTTAGTTGTCTTGAAAGAATATATCGAGCAAACCTCCCGGAGAATGCGGGTTTATCCGCGAGATCGATAAATTTCCCAAAGGTAGAATTTTTGATGAACTGGATTTCCTCGTCGGACAAAACTCTTAGGATTGACCGGATTCCACTTGAACGGTGATAAGCAAGAACTTGTACGCCAACTGGTTCTTAACCATCGGCAAACATGCGGTCAGGAACTTCGATCATCTCGACCATATCGTCTGACTCGGAAGAAACAGGTGAGTCGACCAGGCGAACTCGAACCATGATGATTTGAGTGGAGGAAACTGAATATTGTCCGGTTAATTGAGAAATCAGAAACTTAGAAATATGTTTCTAAAAGCTGCAATTAATCCCGTCGATTCGTGAAGAGAACGGTTACAATAATTCAGACACGCAAATTCTTTGCTCCGATGGAATATATTTTCAAAAATATATTTATTTGTAATATTGTTTATCTTTAATCTAGGCATGCAGGGGACATCAAATCTCTATATGTATCAAGTTGTCAGATACAAAACAGGTAATAGGCTTAGGGATCGATATGGCAATACGATATATAAATATTAATGAACAATACAAATAGTTATTTTCGTAAATAGATGAAAGATGGTGTATATGGGAACCAAATTCTCTTAAAAAGAGAAATTATGATCAATATACACGAAGAATCCGGTTATTAGGAAACTAATTAAAACATTTCAAAATTAAGCAAACGGATAACTGAGACATGTGAAATGTCGATCTTCTCCTGAGCGTCTGTAGAATAGGCAATTGGAGGAGCGTGAAATGTCAGAAATTACAGGAATTTTACGGGGCAGAGTGAGACGGATTTGGCTTGTCTGCTTACGTCTGGCATCATGATATCTACAATTGCAAATCGTAGCCGGCTAAACATTAATGGCGATGAGACATATAGTTTTTGCATATTTATACATTTAATTCGGAAATATATTTTGCACACCAAGACATTTTGCTATATATGGAAGCATCCGGCAATACAGATGAGGCAAGAACAATATAAGATCTATCCGGTTTGTACCAAACATCACGGAAAAGGTTCGTCTTTACTTTTCAATCTATTAGGACTACAAAACACCGACAAACGGTCAGTAGGACCACATTTATGGATTGTTTTATTATTTTCTATATATATCTACATCTATGATTCCTTAAAAAAAATTCGAAGTCGTTTATTTAACGGATCAAAATTCATTTGTCGTTAATATGGGTTATTGTTTTAGGGTTTGACCGTTTACCAATGTTCTCTTTAATTTGTTCAGCTGATGAACTCTAGACAAGTTTTGAGGGTCATTCACGGGGCTTGGAATCTTCATCAAAGAGAGTGGAGCTTTGAAAGGAAGACAAACGATCTTGGTTTTCCAGCTATCGTGCGAACGTCCGAAACCTTCGATTCGCTTGAACGAATTGTCCGAAGCCTATACAACCTTGCAATCGAAACACCAATTTTGATGACTTATAGGCTTCCCGAGTGGATGCTTATTCTCGATGGCAACAACACTCCTCCGAATACAATACTCGAAACACCTGATGTTCAAGTCATGATGGCTGTGAGAGCTTGGTTCGCCGATCTGACTCTTTGCGTAACTATCGGAGCCGAAGATGTTGCGCGTTCTCAGTTCTTTTGCCGAGCTGACTTTAATATTGGGTCCTCTTCTTATAAATTCGGAAACGGAAACGAGGATCCCTCTTTCGAAGGTAAACCGTAGTTTCGCAATATTTCTCTTTTTGTTTCTTCTTAATTTGGTGTTGTGTTATAATAATAAGAGAATCTAATTTGTACATACATCGCGTTTAATTTCATCAATTATTTTGTTAAAATATTTAAATTATTTGCAATTGTTTTAGGCTTTTTAGGAGAGGCAGTGGTTGCAAGCCAAGCGGTGCTAGAGGAATACTTCAATGACCAAGAGATGATGGTTATTCATAGGGTTCACCTCGAAATGGAAAAAGCTAAACTGGATTTGGAGAATCAACAATGTTAC
Organism: Brassica oleracea var. oleracea; assembly: GCF_000695525.1. Taxonomy (NCBI): domain Eukaryota; kingdom Viridiplantae; phylum Streptophyta; class Magnoliopsida; order Brassicales; family Brassicaceae; genus Brassica; species Brassica oleracea. The sequence continues at coordinate 37,065 of NW_013617504.1, read as the reverse complement.
CAACTTGTTCATGGCAACGAAATAATTGTCATAGATGATACTGACTCCGACAGCGACGGAACCGAACCACTAGGAACAAACAAACTCTCTATAACCGTGTTTAACACAGGTAATAAAAATACATGTTTATATATCACTATAAACATTCTAATTATGGATTTTCTTATATAGGTTCATCGTCAAATCAAGAATCTCCTTTCCCAACAAACAGACTCATCATTTCGGACGAGATAAACGGTTAGTATAAAATATAATTTATTACTTCAAGATATAAATATACAAAACTATAGTAAGATGTCGAAATGTTAATTAGTTTTTCATCTCACATATTAATATAATAAATGTTGATTACATTTAATAACTATGATCTAACCATATCTTTCATTGATTTAAATCACCAGATGTTGCATTAGACTCCGAGTACATTCCTCAACCCAACGTGTCTAACGGTAAGATATAATTTATGTTTTCTATTTCCGGTTTTCCTTTATATTTTCCGGCTATAGATGACATCTTTTGAATTGTTTGGTAGATTCACCAATGGAATACTATGAAGGGATTCCCGTCCAATTTACTGTGGATGAAGATTTGGTTGTTCTCGAGCCAAGTTACCGTCTAGTTGATGATGGCATTAGTTTTTGGGAAGGAGTTATTGCATCAGAAAAATGAAAACGATGTAAAGGACGAAAAACATTCCGACGAGATGGATCTCGATATTCCCATGTCTCAAAATATTACGCAGTTCCAACAAAATGGCACTACCAACGTTGATCATGCCAACTTGTCGACCGACTCGACTCTTGATCTCAACGAAGTAAACAATGTCGTTCCTAGTCGGGAAAATGTTTCACACAATCTTTCGAACACCCAACCCATATATGATAATCCAGTTGTTTCAGAAGGTATGTATTATTGTTATATGTATTTATTCAAATAAGAAATAATATTTCGACGTATCATAAAAACTATTTTATGATATAGGCGTTCTTGACGATGGTCTCGCTATCTCCGATGGCCAAACTAGGCCTCAGACTTCCGCAAGCGTCGACGTTATTCCCGCAACTAATAATTCCCCGTCCATCTCAGCAACCGTGGGGCTTATTCCAAATCCGGCTAATTCAGATGACAATCTGGTGATCAATCTTGATGATTCTTCATCAGAGGACTCCATGGACAGTGGTGTGTTCTAGGTTACCTATTGCTATGTTTTAAGTTTTCTCATGGTTTCGGGGAAGGAAGTATGGTTTTGGCTAAGTTTATCGTGTGTCGGGGATGTTTATTTTGTTTTGGTTTGTAAAAGGATGATCGGGTTTAATCTTTGGTAATGTGTAAACGTCAACTGATTTGCTTAATACTTTTTGTTAATGTTTAATATCAACAGATATGTTTAATCTAATCCTCAATGTAACATATATTAGCTTACATTCTGAGCTTTGCAATATTAATTCCCTAATATCTGAACGTGCTAATTAATGTAGGAGTCACAACAAACCAGCACAACGAACTCTATGTTGGAATGGTATTTACAAACCGGAATGAATTTAAATTGCATATGGCATTATATGCAATTAATAAGAAGTTCCGGTTTCTTAACATCAGATCAGCACCAAATGGAATGGTTTTAAGATGTTTTAGCTCCAACTGTCAGTGGAGGGTATATGCCACAAAGTTAAAAGACTCGGACGTCTACGAGATAAGAAAACTCGATCCCATACACACCTGCTATGTGGATGATAGATCCGGTTATCAGTCTCAAGTTACACATCATGTTGTTGGAGAGATAATGAAAGCTCATTTCAATGGCAGTGGCAGTGGTCCAAAGCCAGGAGAGATACGTTAAGTCATGCAAGGAGACCACGATGTCCGTATATCTTACTGGAAGGCTTGGCGTTCAAGGGAAATTGCTTTGGAATATGCCAAAGGAAACTCAAGAGGCTCTTACAATCTACTTCCTGATTACCTCCGTAAACTAGCACAAGCAAACCCTGGAACCTTAGCCGAGATAGAAACTGAATACAAGGACAATATAGGAAACAGGTTTAAATACTTGTTTCTAGCTATGGGTGCTTCTATTATGGGATTTGAGTACATGAGAAAAGTTGTAGTTGTCGATGGAACCCATTTGAGAGGAAAATATGTTGGGTGTCTTCTAACTGCATCTGCCCAAGACGGCAATTACCAAGTGTTTCCACTAGCCATTGCTATCATCGACAGAGAAAATGATAACTCGTGGGAGTGTTTCTTCAAAAAGTTGGGTGTCTTCTAACTGTTTCTGCCCAAGACGGCAATTACCAAGTGTTTCCACTAGCCATTGCTATCGTCGACGGAGAAAACGATAACTCGTGGGAGTCGTTCTTCAAAATGTTACAAGCATTTGTTCCAAATTCAAACGATGTAGTGTTTGTATCTGATAGACATGCATCCATCTATTACGGATTGGCCAAGGTAAGTAAAGGCTTAACAATATTGCGTAATTGTTGTTATATCAAGAACGTTTCAATGATTAAGGATAATATCTTTATATCCGGCAACCTAATGTTAATCTGGATAATTGTAACAGGTTTATCCTGAAGCGAGACACTGTGCATGCATTCTTCATTTAAAGAGAAATATCAGGACTTATTACAAGGATAAGAATCTACGATTCTTGGTTGCAAAGGCTGGAAAGGCATATAGGTTGGCTGACTTCTACAAGATTTTCAATGAGATAAAACGTGTCAATGCCTCTTGTGCAGATTATCTAATTGGAATTGGATTTGAGCATTGGGCGCGTTCCCATTTCCCCGGACGTCGTTACAATATTATGACAAGTAAAGTTTCGGAATCATGGAATGCAGTGCTTCGTGAAGCCAGAGAATACCCTATATTGGCTCTTGTAGAATTTATCAGAGCAAAGCTAATGTCTTGGTTTTCTGCTTCAACAATCTCAACAAATTTAGACAAATTCACACCGAAAGTAATGGAAATTCTCGCTGTTAATTTCAAGTCTTCGGCAGGTTTTGAAGTGAAGAAGATAAAACACTTGGAGTATGAAGTACGGAACAAGGAAGGGTATTCATTCCACGTCGACATTTCCAAACGTTTTTGTAGTTGTTTTGAGTTTCAACTCCTCAAAATTCCTTGTCAACATGCAATAGCAGCAGCCATCGTAGCCAAGATAAAATTTGATTCATTGGTAGCTGAAGAGTAAACGAAGAATGCAACGTTTCCTGCGTATGTGGGTAGTGTCGCTCCAGTGATTGATACTGATGATATCATAAAACTCAGTGGTCAATTGTCCGAGTTAGATATGCTTCCTCCGTCTACCAAGCGTCCCCCTGGCCATCCACGCAAGAAACGTTTTCTATCTCGCGGGGAAGTTCGTGTAAGTAATTTATAATTATTTATAATGTCTAATGATATTATGGTTAATATGTTTTCATTGAATTAGTTATTTATTTTGTATTGTTCAATAGATGAAGACACCACGAAGACGAACTGTATGTAGTCGTTGCAAAGGTTGTGGTCACAATCGTGCAACGTGCAAAACTCCTATCAGTTAAGATATCTTACTACTAAGAAAGGGATATTCCCGGTGATGGAGTTGTACGGAAAGAGGATGGATAAAGAATCAAGTTTGTTAAGACAAACAACTACTATCTGTTTAATATCTAATATGTGATTACTTATATGGCGTGAGAGCTGAAGTTGTGATGGAACACCGGTTGTTAAATAAATTAATGAAATCCCTTTCTTTATAGGCTTGCAATTCATATATCCATAACGAGTGAATGTTATATATATCCGGTTATGCATAGTAACATATTATGCATGGTTTTGTGGGTTGTTTGGGCCTCCATACGTCTAATACGTTTGGAATTCATATTTCGTATATCCTAACTAAAACCTCTCTTGGATGTTATGCAATTTTGTTTGTGTATGCTGTCAACATTATCAGATTATTGCAACATTTAGTATATGATCCGAGGATATCTATCTAACCATACATATAAAAAACAATTATAGGGACTTCAATTGGTAACTACACCCGTTAATAATAAATTAACTATAGTGTAAGAAATAATAATTTGTATTTGGAACTAAACGTGATTAAAGGTTCTTTAATGCCTAACCTAATATGACAATATGACAAAACGTAGATCATATAATTAGACTACTCAATAGAGGTCTTTCCAAGTCAGGCGCGTGTATGACTAATAACATATGCTTTTGTTTCGTTTGCATGTGATGGAATATTTTTGTCATATGGGTTAAAATTCGAATCTCATCATGATATCTATACTAGAGTAGCCAGCTAAGATGTTTATTATATTTGCACAAATGGAAAATTTTGATCTTATCTGCATACTTGTTTACATTCCTTGCCTATATATCCAAGATAACACAAAACTATTTCCTCACACACCTCACCAACTAAAATCTCTCTTTTAAGATGTCAAAACCTCTGCGTGTAAGCTTATATCACGGAGCATGGCAGCGTAACGATGAAGGTTATTGGATTTTCCAGAGAAAGCCGAGCGATCTCGGGTATACGGTGTTGGTCAAACCAAAGGAGAGTTTCGAGGAGTTGGAAACTATTATCCGAGATCGTTATAAACTAAAGCCTGAAACACCCTTGGCGATGACTTACCACCCCCCAGAATGGATGCTTGAACCAGATGGGACTCGGAGGCTACAGATTACTGTGAGTACAACCTCCGAGGTAGAAGCTATGATGCATCTTCGCTCATGGTTCACAGATCTCAAACTTTGCATTTCATCTGGATACGAAGATGTTGCCCATTTCCAGTTTCTTAACAAGACCACGTTTACCGTCGGCGGTGCAACATTTGTGTTCAATGGTTAGTAACCAAATTTTTAAAAAATTTCCTAGGGTTTAGTTTAAAAAAATAATTTAATGCGTACAATGTTTTTGTAGGTTACAATGATCGCGAACTCGTCGCCTCCAAGGATGTTCTTGAAGAGATATTTACCGAACATGAGATGGTTTCAATCTACAGGGCCCATCTGGAAATTACAAACGCTAGGCAAAACCAACAAGAAAACGCTGCTGAACCAAGTGTATCATCAAGCCAATTAACCAAAGAAGGTTAGTTAAAAATAATCATACAGTCTTGTAGAATGATTAATCTAGATTATTAATTAATTATTGTTATTTTAGAAGCATCTGGATCATCTCCGTCACTTCCTGGAGAGTAAAGCAATCGATGGCTACGTTTGTGGGCAGAAGCAATAAAAAAATAACATCAGTCGAAGTTGTTTTCTTAAATCGTATTGTCTAATGTTCCGTTTTAATTTCTGAATGATGAAAGACTGTGAGGTCTTTATCTAAGGTTTCCTCTGTTCCGTTTGTTATGTTTGTTTTCCTGTTTTGTGTCGTGTCTGTATGTCCCAAACTTATCTTTTCATATGTAATATAACCGTTTCGAACTAGTTACAATTGTCGGTGGATGTGGTTTTTGCCAAGATATCAAACCACTACATCTTACTTTGGGATTTAAAATACAATACTCTATTACCTTTATGTTTAAAAATGTCCCAAATCTAGTTATATTGCTCGAGAAATATATAGAGAATGGTCACCACTCTATTATCTGATAATCGATTCAGTAGATGGATTTCGCGGTTTATTATACGAGGTGCAAAATACCTATTCTCATTAACATAGATCGTATCATATTGTGTAAATTCCAATCACTCAAATTTAAGCCAAATAATTGTCAATTATTGACACTTATGGCGATAACAATTCATATAGTACACGAATCAGTACAACAGCAAAATAAAGGGGAAATTTGTTGTTTGATTTTCATCATACATGAAACCACCAAAATTGACTTTTGTAAGAAGAAATAAGTTAACAATTGGTTAAATTAAAGAGAAATTATATCCAAATAAACATCAATCATATCAACGAAGATGTCCGTTATCATTATACATGACCCCTTAGTTTGCTCCAATTATCCTATTTTGATTTCGATTAAATATCCGGATAACAATCATAATACCGGAACCAGCGATAATATCCAGCTTAATCAACAGAAAAAACTCAATGTGTTTCATTCGTAAATTGTTTCACTTTTCATACCTATAATTTGCATATGCGGAACACGATTAATTAATTATATTAGACTGATGCATAGACGGCATACAATCTAAAATCCTTACGATAGGAAAACAAAATAGTCAGCTTTCAAACATCACATTCGTATAAAATCTTTGCTTGGACAACAGAGTCTAATGTTAAAATTCTACAAGTTCAATGCATAAACAGCAAACTAGAGTTTCATGTGGTACTCATAGAGCAGAACAGCAACCCTTTGCCCCTCAGAAGCTAAGATATGGGGTGCGATACAACGACATGCTTCGATTCCAGAGAGAGCATGTGTCTGCATAAGCAAAACCGACGACAACGAAGAATCTGCTGATATGATGTTCTGCGGAACGGTTTTTGCTCTTTCAACGACCATTGGCACCAGTTGAGAGTTTGAAATTCGCCACCCAGCTTGTTTCATCAGGTAAAGAAACATCTCTTAAATTGGTTTAAGTTCGAAACTCATCGAAGCTTCGCTCCTTAGCGAGTTGTTGCAATCAAAAACTGTAATGATCCAAGAGGAAGCATCTACACACAAACCGACCCAGTGTTTCTTATCCCGATTAAAAGGGACATAGAAAACATAGTGATCAGAACAATGGTCCACCATCTCTCCAAACACTTCTACCAGACCCTTTGTGAACACATGTGTTTCCTTAGCCTGTATTTTGGAGAATTTGGAGTAGTTCCTAGACAAAGAGGCAACGAACTTGGAATCCAAAAATACCGACTTCTTGCTCTCTTCGCTAAGAGACTGATTAGCATATGACAAGCTAAGATGCTTCATGAGTACATCCATCACCTACATTGAAATATATTAATAGGTGGAGCAATTTTAAACGATAACAAAGAAGATCCTACTACCTTTGAAGAGTATGGTTTGGCCCTTTCGACAATATCATTAATGTCTTTGTTTGAAACTTGACACCCTCCAAGATGAATAACACTAGTATAGATATTAATACATTAATAGACGCAAAATAGATCTTCTTAATATATCAGAATAGACATAAAATAATCGAATAACTTACAAATGTGATTTTTCTGGGCCAGTTTGGTATACTTTTGAGTATATTCCCAAGAATCAGCTTTGCCATACACAGCCATTTGGGATTCCCATGCTCTATTTAATATATCTGGACTACACTGGAAAACATCAACGAGGCCATGGGTAACTGTTTTTTGTCTTTTGCCTCTCCTGCATTCTTGTAAATCAAAAGGATTATCCTTTTCTACTGCGACTTGTTCAGCAGCCAACCCGTTCACCAGGTCATCATTATTATCTTCCTGGGACAAACCAAGGGAGAACGATGGAATCTCAATAAAAGGGAACAATTCCATCCCAGAAATCTAAAACGATAAGTCCTAGTGTTATAATTTATCCACCAAACTAACAATGTTTAATAGTACTATGGATTTCATATTTTGTACCTGTTCGACCGAAGTCGACTGAGGCAAAGTTGAATTCAGAAAATTTCCTAGCCGCAAACTCTTTCTACGTTGTGGGAGCTTTTCATGACGGTCTTCTTCGATACTTTCTGGCTCTTGGGAGGATCTACCGTCAGTGTGATCCTGTTTTTCTTCCTGAGACAAACCAAGCGCGAATAATGGATTCTCAATAAATGAGAACGGATCTCTCAGTGCCATCTAAATAATAAAAGTTTTAATGTGAAGAAATACTATTCGTTCTAGGATAAAGTTAAGTTTAACAATAGAGAATTCAGATATTTTACCTCTAACCTTTCGGTTCGGAGACATTGGGGAGCTACCTGGAAAATAGGCACTATATTAATATCCAAAGCTATATTACTATAACCTTCATGAAACGGCTATTATCATTAACTGGTGCAAGAAACTTTACTGTTTTTGATGGTGGACGATGTTCCATTTGATTTTCCAAAGATGTGACATTGGGAGATGGAGTTAATCCAGATATATGTGGGGACAAACATCTGGTTGAAGAATCCTGTTACTCAAACATATTGCATTAATATAGAAATTGGTCTCAAATTTTGAACATATGAATACTCATACGATTAAATATATAGCAAATTTAAAGAGTGGATTGTATTATTCATGCAAAAAGGTTTGCTTACATTTATATCACCCTCTGGAATATGTGATGGTTCATCCTGAACATATGTGTTCTCAGTTGGTTGAACCTATATATTACAAGATATTTAGTGGGGAAATAATGGCACTACTAAAAATAAGCTGTGTATACCCGGATAACTACGTTATTAACTACAAGATCAAACATTTTAGGGATATGAATCAAAAATTCGGAAACAATGCCGATGTTTGTATTTATTTGGGTACCAAATGTTGTAACGTCAACTATTACTGCTGAAATATATATATCTCTAACACAATGAATGAACATTAATCATTTGCTATGAAATTATTTTTTGGATGGTTTTAGAGAACTTACATTTTCGGTATCGTTGGACGTCGGATCAGAGTTGTAATGGTCCTGCCCCGATGATGATTGTGACTTTGAATTGATAATGGGATCCTGATGTTGATTCGTAATCATGGTTTCAATACTTTGGATGATATCTCCTTTCATCTGAAACAGTTTCCGTTCTATCATTGGAACCATGACTGACTCTATCATCGATTTGATCTTACTCTCTACAAGCGTTCCAACTCGAGACTCCATGGAGACGAATTCCTCAGTAGCAGCCTTGACAGTTGCATCTAGATTCTTTGTTGTTTCTCGAAATCGTGAAATTTTAGGTTTCATTTTGTCATACAGAAGCGTAGCAACCTTCGAGTCCGAGACAGTTTCAGGAGACGCTGATTTCTTACCAGTCTTTGTATCATTCTTCTTACCCTTTCTCTTACCACCAATGCGTTCGACTTCAGCCATGGTTAAACCTCCCTTGAACATCGAATTGTTGAAATCATGTTTTTCAGAGTGTAAACGCAAAACATTTTCAATCTTTTGGTCGGTTTCCTCGTCGGAGTAATCCTCATATTCATTATCCACAGGATGGATAGAATCATCTTCGATGATACATTTCACAGGTACCTAAGTCCATTATTAACATCAACGTTTCAATATACATTTCTTAAAATTGTATAAACTGATATATATGAAGAATGATCCGGATAGTTTTGATTGTACCTCGCATTTATGATCAACATCTCTAGCATGTTCTGGACACAGTGTCAGTCGCTTATTATGCTTTTCATGAAGATCACCGTCTTCCCTATCTGACTCTGACTCGGAAGAAGAAGAACCAACTTCTTGCACAACCTCGGTTAGAGCCGGCACCGCCTCCACCATTACTAATTGCATAGCGTGTACAAACCTTTAAGGGCGAAGGTGTTCTGACAAAGCGCTACCTCATCTCTTTCCTTGATGCTAGTCATTAGCATATTAAACGCAAGTCGTCCCCAAGGAAACGACAAGAATTGGTTCAAATCTTTTATCATCTCTACATACTATTTTGGAATCTTAGACTTCAAATTTGTAGGCATCAAAACAGAAGAAACCAGAGCAAGAAGAGCATACTTAATCCTAATCTCTTTGTCGACGACTGTTTTCTTTCGTAACATCCTAATCACCGACGAAACAGTAACAACGTCAGTACCACCAAAGAGAGTAGGCCAATACGGAGTTTCTGCCATTCGCTCTTTCTTGTTTTTCCGTGATTTTCTTGGGAATTTCCCACATGGTAAGCCAGTGACAATAGAAAATTCTCTTAAAGAAAATCTTATCGGATTTCCGGCAAAACGAAACCAAACTTGGTGCTTCTTGTTTACCTTTAGTTGTCTTGAAAGAATATATCGAGCAAACCTCCCGGAGAATGCGGGTTTATCTGCGAGATCGATAAATTTCCCAAAGGTAGAATTTTTGATGAACTGGATTTCTTTGTCAGACAAAACTCTTAGGATTGACCGGATTCCACTTGAACGGTGATAAGCAAGAACTCGTACGCCAACTGGTTTTTCACCATCGGCAAACATGCGGTCAGGAACTTTGATCATCTTGACCATATCGTCTGACTCGGAAGAAACAGGTGAGTCGACCAGGCTAACTCGAACCATGATGATTTGAGTGGAGGAAACTGAATATTGTCCGGTTAATTGAGAAATCAGAAACTTAGAAATATGTTTCTAAAAGCTGCAATTAATCCCGTCGATTGGTGAGGAGAACGGTTACAATAATTCAGACACGCAAATTCTTTGCTCCGATGGAATATATTTTCGAAAATATAGTTATTTGTAATATTGTTTATCTTTAATCTAGACATGCAGGGGACATCAAATCTCTATATGTATCAAGTTGTCAGATACAAAACAGGTAATAGGCTTAGGGATCGATATGGCAATACGATATATAAATATTAATGAACAATACATATAGTTATTTTCCTAAATAGATGAAAGATGGTGTATATGGGAACCAAATTCTCTTAAAAAAATATCAAGATTACAACGAGTACACTATCTAAGACATTTGTTATCTTATCGCAAGTATTTAGCAACTAGAAATATTTTTTTATCAAATTATATAATAGTTTTTAAAGGATCTTAAAAATATTCATGGAAACTTTGAAACAAACATATATTATCTATCGTTCCAAAATAATATTTTTGTATAAAAGTAAATTATGATATATTGTAATGCATTATACAATCATACAAGCTTCACTGCTATACAACTAAATAACTAGATAAAGTAATAGATAAATATTATACTTTAGGTTCTCTATATTATTAATTCAATAAATAAAATTTTACTTAACATTTGTTTAATTCATTATATTTACTTAAAATTTATATTATCATACAAAGATTACTTAATATTAATTAAAGTTCATCAAAATATTTGTTTCGATTAAATTTTAAATCTAAATATTATACTATTACACATATATATATATATAACAATCAAACATTAATTATAAAACTTTTCTGAATATAAATCAAAATTAGATATTACTTAGATAGCTTAATCGCTTATGTTATTCAAATAAAAAAAATATAAAAAATTTTGATAAAAATATTATAATGTATTAACAGTTTACATGCATTGAGTAATCTACATAATATTTTAAAATATAATTTAATATTTTCAAAAACTATGAATATGTTTATAAACATAATAATTGCATCTATAAATACAAATAACTAAATATCTAATAACATGGTATAATTATAAATAAACATAAATAATAAAATCAACAAATCATATTTCAAATTAAAAAAATATATAAATCAATTTAATTGTTAGCTTAAAAGTTACTATAAAACTAAACTAAATTATTAATACAGACTCGCGTGTAACGCGAGTATAAAATCTAGTCTTTTTTTTACAACATTAATAACTAAACTAAGATAAAGATCCTACCGACTCGAAAAGCCAAACCGGTGGGGTGGAATCAACATAGAACACAGCTGAAGGGGAACTCCGAGCACCTCGTGCCAGCTTGTCCGCCACTAGATTAGTTGCTCTTGGTATATGTTGAATTTTGAAGGAATGAAAGAAATTCTTACTGCGTCGAAACTCCTCCAAGTGTGTAGCAAAAGCTGGTCATTCGTCAGGTGAGGACACCATCTTCACCAGTTGAGAACAGTCTGTTGCCAAAACTACGTCTGAAAAATCAAGGGTCTTCATGCACTCCATAGCCCATATCAAAGCTTCACATTCTGCATGTAGAGCTGATAAGCTTCTTCGGAGATTCATCGCCTCCATCATCTTCTCTTCTGATCCTACGCCTCGGCAGAACCATCCCTGCCCGGAGAATTTATCATTCTCCTTCCACGCACAATCTATAAAAAAAAATCCTCGAAGGACCCGAAAATTGCCAGTCAAAAGCTTGTGTACCCTGAAACTACCTTTCTGGAATTGTTATTTGAGTCTCCGCTAATACCTCACTCTCCACTTCCGCAATTCGAAGAATTTCCTGAGGGTTTCCATCTCTATTATTAAAAACTATTATTTCTATTTTTCCAAATGTACCATAATATCCATGGAAAGTTGTGAAAATCATATTCTTTTGGCAATCTCCAAAAAAGATAATCCATATTAGTAAACACCGAAGCGGTGGGGAAAATGCCAAGGGCTGAAGGGATTTTTGATAAAGCCCAGGTTTGCAGAGCTGGTGGGCATTCAAATAAAGCATGATTCACTGACTCTTCCTCGGCACCACAAATACTGCATCGTATATCACAATTAATACCTCGTGCCCTTAAATTTTTTGCCACCGAAATAGTACCGGAGAGAATTTGCCAAATAAAATGTCTAAGTTTCGGGGCACATTTAAGTTTCCAGCAGAAAGCTAGTAGCGGTTTAATATGCGGACCATAAGGAACCAAATATTGTACTTTATCAGGAAACATTATTCCACCCTATATCCAGACTTAACCGTATATTTTCCTGACTCTGTGAAAGCCCATCCATAAGTATCTTGCCTATCATTCCGGCTTATAGCCAGACCTCTAATAATTTTGACATCCTCTGGGTGTATGTATACATTGAGCAAGTCCGCATTCCAAGATTTTGTCAACGCATCGATGAGATGATCCACCTTCAAAGAAGGATTTAAAAATTGGGATAGTGTTTTTTGGTTTGCTGATCTCGGGCGGGGAGCAGGAATCCATGGATCATTCCATACGGAGATGGTTTGTCATGTTCCCACTCTTTTGATTATCCCTTTATTAACCAGAGATCTAGCTGAGCAGATACTTCTCCAACCATATGATGGTGAATAAGATCTGTGAGGATCCAATGGATCAGTATTCCGAAAATATCAGCCTTTAAATACTTTTGAGAACAAACAATTTGGTTTGTCAATCAAACACCATAACTGCTTTGGTAGCAAAGCAGTATTAAAATCTTGAAGATCGCGAAAACTAAGTCCTCCCTCCTCCTTGGATTTACATACCTTATCCCAGGAAAACCAATGAATACCTATTTTATTGTTACCAGTGCTCCACCAAAAATGAACAATAGCCCCTGTAATTTTCTTTATAACTGTCTTTGGTAACCTATAACATGACATGACATGATTTGGCATTGACGACGCCACTGATTTTATCATCACCTCTTTTCCACCTGTAGTGAGAAACCGAACTGTCCAACTATTCACGCTATTGTTGACCTGTTCATTCAAAAAACCGAAAATTTGTGTTTTGGATCCTCGCAAACTTTCTGGTATTCCCAAATAATTTCCCATACGTCCCAACTTCGTAATGCCAAGTTTACTTTTTATTTCCACCCTCTGATCCTCTGGTACCTTATGACCAAATTGCAAACATGATTTCTCAAAATTTATTAATTGGCCCGACACAGCTTCATAGTCTTTAAGAAGCTTAAGGATAACATCACATTCAGCCCCAATCGCCTTGCAGAAAAAAAAACTATCATCCGCGAAAAGTAAGTGTGATACCGCATGACCTCCTCGTGATATTTTAAGTCCTGTTAACCGTTTCTCTCTTTCCACTTTCTAGATATTGGCAATAAGAGCTTCCGTGCATAAAATAAATAAATACGGAGATAAGGGATCTCCATGTTTCAGCCCTCTCTATGGGGTAATGCTTCCTTTTGGTTGACCATTAAGTAAAACCTTATAAGTGACCGAATAAATGCATGTCATCACCCTGGATACCCATTTCGAACAAAAGCCCATTTTCAATAATAATCGTTCCATAAAAGACCATTCTACCATACCATAAGTTTTGCTCATATCCGTTTTTATCGCCACAAATTTTTTTTTTTTGTCACAGGCCAAAAATTTTTCTTTACATACATTATTTGTTCGCAGTACATGAAACATCTCCTGAGCAATAAGGATATTATCCGAAATTAACCTTCCAGAGACAAAGGCCGATTGAGTTTCTGAAATAAGATGTGGCAGCAAACTTTTCAATCGCTGACACAAAACCTTAGAAATAATTTTGTAGCCGACATTACAAAGGCTAATAGGCCTTAACTTCGTCATCCTATTTGGCCTCACTGTTTTAGGAATAAGATAAATATTTGTCATATTCAGCCTGTCATCAAAACACCCCGAGCTAAGAAATTCATTAACCATATTAACCACATCCATCTTAATTACTGACCAAGATTGTTGATAAAATAAAGCCGTCATCCCATCCGGGCCCGGAGCTTTCTCAGGATGCATCATAAATAAAGAAGTTCTGACTTCCTCTTCCGTAGTTAGTGCTGTAAGTCTGCTATTTTGTGCTGTCGTTACCAACGGTGGAATTTCCTCTAGAAAATAATTATATTTTGTATTCGCCTATGTTTGGTCAAGGCATGATAAAATTTTGTATTTTTATCTCCACATGTATGCCACAAAGTCCAACTCTTTTGTTCCCAATATAATTCCTCATCTCGATATGCTTCTTTTAGTTTCCGTGAAACCTCAACCACCTCTTCATGAGATTTCGTCATATCATTTTGAACGTCCTCCAGAGCCTTCTGTAGAATATCTATTGTCTCCTTCCCATAAGATGGATTCTCCTTTCTCCAAACTGAGATTTCATGCCGACAATTATGAATCTTATCAACTATACCCCTACGCACTCCCCCCCCCCTCTGTGAACACCACCCACGTTTAATAGACTCCATCAATCCATCCTTACCAATCCATCTCTTATCAAATCTGAATTGCCGCCAAAATTTTATAACTTTATCTTCTATCGATGCCACAATCGGCCTATGGTCAGAGCTAATCATACCCAAATATTCAACAAAGGAGCAGGGAAATTGATTGTGCCATTCATTATTTGCCAATGCTCTATCCAGCCGGCACTTCACGTCATGTCCAGATCTTCGACCACTCCAAGAAAGAGTATTCTCAAGACTTGGAAATTCCATCAGACCACAATTTTCTATCATATTATTAAATTTTATAAATGTATCAGCATGTCTAAGAACTCCTCCATGTTTCTCATGATTACCTGTAATCGCATTTAAGTCGCCAATAATAAACCAAGGTTCATCCCTATTCTTGTAAGCCTCTCCCAGACTTGATCTCTAAAATTTTGATTTGGTTCACCATAAACAAATGAAAGAAAAATGTGATTTCCTTTATATTCCGTCTCGACATCTATAATTCTATTGCAGGAAGAAATAATATTGACCTTATAAGTAGAGTCATAGAATAAAGCTAGACCACCACTTCTCCCAATAGGGTCAACCGTATGCAGATAAGAATACCCAAAATGAAATTGAAAGGACTGCACAAAATCAAATTTCTGTTTGGTTTCCGATAGAAAAAGAAACGCAGGTCTATGTTTCCCCCAAATTTCTCTCAAATAACTAATAGTCCACTTGCTACCCGTGCCTTGACAGTTCCAACTTAAAATTTTCATTTATTCCGAACGCTTAACGAACGTACCCACCACCTCTACCGTTAAATAAGACTGGCAAAGAGGCATCATATAATCACCGAACCATTTCCAAGCATTCAGTAATTTAACAATTAACCATATACGATACAAAGACCTCCGAAACGAAACACCCATCATAAAGAGAGGCACCAAAATGACTATATCGTTGGAAACAACTTGTCCAAAATCCAAAGAAAAGAAGCCAATGCATACCCAAGTTAACCGTATACAAACGAAGCCCAGCCCGTATAAACCCAAGGCCTGAATTTGGCAAATCTGATATAGGTAATTTTTGAGCTTGAGACATATCTTTTATATGTAAACCTGTTCCAAAAATCAGTGTCAAAAAAAAACAAACCAAGAAAAACAGTGCATGGATCCAAATGATAATACACTTGTCCTAACTATTCGACATCCACCAAAATAGAGATGTAAGCTCCCCCTTTACATTCCACCGTTCATGCATTTGTATTGTTACTAGTCCAACACTCCATAGTTTTACAATTAAGAACTCCAGACACATACAACAACTGATAAGAATCGCTTCCATAATTCCCAACATTTCCAAGAGTTCACCATCCTTCTTCATAATCGCATCTCCTTTTGAAGTGGAGCAAAAACTGCTCAACACCATAACTTCAATTTGAACCCCAATGATCATATTACACCCTGCAAAACAAACATCAGAATACAGTGCTATAACCCACCTACAAACCCAAACAACAAGAGATCCACATATATAAATTATATTCTGTTTGCAATCCTTAATCAGCCGATCCACATATAGTCTATACTAAAAGTTGAGGCTATAAGCCATTGAGAGCGTCCACGTAGGATTTAAAACCACCAATTGCATTACGACACATCATTATATTAGTTTATTATTTATAAAAATTATTAATATTTCCAAAATTATATTAAAAACGAAATTATTATTATCTATATAACTTAAAATAACAAAATAAATATTAACATTTTAAAACTTGCTTTAAAATGTTAATTTTTATAGTAAAAAAGAAAATCAAAAGTAAAAAAATCTATAATCCATATATTAACAAAAAAATAGAAGTTTTAATACTTAATGTCGATATATAATTATTAGACTTAAAAAAAAAAAAATTAAAAGTCAAAACATATCCTTAGGTATAGTTTCTCTTTTCCTGCATTCCACCATTCCTACTATGATCCTTTAGAGGCCAATGGAATTCTTGATACTCTCACCATAGGTATAGTTTCTCTTTTCCTGCATTCCACCATTCCTACTATGATCCTTTAGAGGCCAATGGAATTCTTGATACTCTCACCATAGGTATAGTTTCTCTTTTCCTGCATTCCACCATTCCTACTATGATCCTTTGGCGTATGGAAATCTCAACTATTTGATAGTTTTGGTTATGATCCTTCTTTCGTTTTGTTTCAAATTCATTCAGCAAAAGCTAGGAGGTCCTTAAGTCTCTGACTATGAAAAGCTTCAAGCAGAAAAGTCTAATCTTTAAATAAAGGACATTGAGATTTGGCTAAAGATCAGGAAACTTTCATATAGGTATTGATTCCTAACTTGAATTTAGCTTATCATTAAACAATCTATAATTGAGTAGCACATGAGTCCATGCTTATGTAGTACCTTAGTATTGGCGTTGCAGTTGCTTTCTTCACCATCTATAATCATGAACATATTGAGTCATTCTTTGTTTACTGAAATTACTTGAGACGATAGCCATAACGAGTCCATTTATCTAGAGTAGCTAACTCTATTTATAGCTAAGTTTTTTCATGGTCACTATTAACAGGAATTCGTAACAGTATAAAAGTGTCAAAATCTGCTTGGCACATCTATTTGTGGTTAATGTTGTGGAGAGCTTGCGTTCACAAAAAAACTCTTCAAAAGAGGATGAAGACAAAGAGGCTATGAAGACGAGCACACAACCCTTTTGAATCCTCACCACTAAACTGTTCGTTGTTGTATTTGTAATTCTCACTGCGACATTTTAAATGTCCACTAGCGTTATTATTCTGAATGTCCTTTTGTTTCCTACACTCATTTAAGACGGTAACAGAAAAATATATGATGATGTATTCCAGTTTTAAAGGTATGGCAACGTTATTATTCCATCGTGTTAACAGAAAATATAAGTTCTAATTTTTCTAAGTCAGTTTTTCATTTATCATGCAGGTCAGATTATGTGTTTGTCACAAGCTGTTCTCAACTCTGATTGTGCTATGTACAATAGAAGTGCTTATCTTAAGCTGTCTAATTATTTCTTAACGATCTATGACTCTATGGATGAAGATGAGACACTAAAAAAGCTGATATAGTAGGTATGGTTTCACGTACTATCGAGCGGCCGAGGAAATTTGCAAGTTATCAAGGTAAACAGAAAAAAAAAGTTTGAAGGAAGGATATCCTGACAAGTCTCCTGACGATGAAAGAAAAAAAACAAAATAATGGTTTATTCAGAATCATCAGATTCAAGGCCCAGTACATTTAAAACCCAAAATTGTTTAATTCATTTTTACTTTATCATTACGTTGGGTCTTAAAGCAATATCAATTTATATTTTTGGTCCACCATTTCAAACTTTTTTCGCAGCCTCAAACAATCTAAACAATTATCTAACTATATAATATTATAAATTTCTAGAGTTACTACTTTATAAAAATATAGTTTAATACAATACAAAATTTTTAAAATAAATTTCAGATAGAATAAGGAAAGTAATTAATTTATGGTTCATATAAATTGTTAAAATTAACATCAAAATTTTAAATCTTTTTCTTTGCACTAGTTGAGTTGTATACTAACAAATACCTAAGTTTGGTCGAACAATAAAACCACTAATAATGCTAATTGTCAATTTAATCATTACAAAGATCTAAAATTTATCAATACCTCCGTATATGAATCTGCTGGTCATTTTTATATCAACCTAATCAAGCTAAGTAATTTTCATTATTCTATCCGTAGACAATTATAGGCAACATGAGAAAACAAAAACTTTAAAAAACTAACGATAAAATCACAATGCCAAAACAAGACAATGCATCATACATATCCGGGCCGATGTTATGCCCCTAGTATCTCTTAATGATTCGGCCGTAAAACATCTTGCAAATAAATCCACAAAAATTTAGACTTCGATTAATTTCTGACTAGTGAGTGATTTTGACACACTCTCAATCGGGTAACCGGTCTTAACCAAAATAAATAAATGGTTTGTTCTGGATATCTTACATAACCGTTCGAATAGAATTTTTAGAAACCAATCGGGTTTAGGTTTGGTTCAGTCAACCTGTATAACAGGAAAAAGTGTATGTGAACGTTTGACTATGGTACGTAACTGGTACTTTTAGTTTTATAACCTTTATAGATTTATAATAATTCAAAACATTAATAGAAATTACCTTTCTGTACTAGTTGTGTATTATAAAATCTAATACAGTAAGTTCTATATTGTATTAAGATCTCAAGCAAATTCAATGTACGAATTGTATGACACATGATAAGAACAATTGTACGACAATAAGGATGTTGAGATATCTAAATTGTTCCGTAATCTTGACCCCTAAACACATACACACACGCACAAAATCAAGTTTTTATACTACTATTACGAGTTAGAGGGGAAATTGATAGTTTCGCAATTTGTATAAGGAAGGATACGGCCATAACATTAGTTAAAAATGAAAATTAAACTATTAAAAATCTCTCATACAATATAACTCAAGCTAAAAGTAAAATTTCAACCAGTGGTGGTAGCCTAGTGGCAATTTTTTGGGGTTTGGTGTGTACCCACATCAGTTTTGGGTTCGATTCTTCCTGTGAACTAAATTATCACTAATTGGCTAGTCTGGGCTTGGACTTCGGCCCAAGTGGTTTACATGGTGGGCCATAACAGATGATTGGTCCACCCCCTGGGATTAGTCGAAAGGTATTCCAAACTCGGACCAGGCAGTGTGGTACGCTTTCGGACTAACCCACTCTGTAGCACCAAGTGCGTTCTTCCCGGGGCCGACCGGATCAGCTAATAGGGTTTATCAAAAAAAAAAAAAAAAGAAAAATTTCTATGTACAAGTCGTTTGTTCGACTTTAAAACTGTTTCCGAAGATTTCCTTTTAAATGCTACATTTGGTACCGTTGCGAGAAATTAATTAACAACTTAACAAAAAAACTTTAATTGGACACCATACCACCGCCAACATAATCCAATAAAAAAAGAGCGCAGCAAATAATGCTATTTAATTAAGGATAACTATACGATTTTTAAGTTCAAAAAAAAACTATACGATTTTTAAGTTCAAAAAAAAACTATACGATTTTTGTTACTCTCGAAGTTGACTATTACCAAAACAGTTGAACTCTGCATGGGAACCGTAGAAAGTAATATCTCGACCTCTGGAAAGCCCAATCAGATTAATTAACTAGCGCAGTAAATAATACTACCTCTAGTAACTAGTTTTAGTAAAAAATATTTGTTTGATAATGTAAGATATTTACATAATCTAAATCATCTTTTACATTTATTACATGTTGTGTGACCAATCAAATAATTCATACATTTTTATTATTAGTTGAATTTATGTATTAAATGTTATTTCTTCAAAAGTAAAAATTTTCTTAATATTTACACTTTTAACTAAAACTACTCACGAATAAAATGATTTGTTTTTGAAAACAGTAAGAAGTAAATATTTTGCCGCTCCAACGTCCAATAAGATATCTTGGTAAATTTTTTTTTTTTATAACGTCTGATTTATTATTTCAATTGGAAATTACATAGTCATTATGCAAAAGCATAGTAATTGTGTTTGAGACAAAATGATGAAAGCAAAATGTACTATGATTAAGAATATCACTTTTCGCCAGTTTGTCTGCAACTCTATTTCCTTCTCTGTTTATCCATTGGAACTCCAATGATTCAAACTTCTGTATCCACCATAGTGCTTCTCGTATCCAATTATATGAATGAAAGCATAAACCAATTCTGTTAAGGAGGTGAATAGCTTTTTGATAGTCCCCTTCTATGATAATCTTCTTATATCCATGGCTCCAGCAATTTCGCATTGCCATAATGATCGCCTGCAGTTCGCTTTCCAACGGATTTCTAACAACCTGACCAATACCTTGTCCCGTCCCTTGATAAACTCCTCTTGAATCTCTAATCACCCATCCAACGGCTCGGAATGTTTGAATTGGTGAAAGAACCATCAACATTACACTTTATCCATCCTGTATCTGGTCTTCTCCATTCATTTCTTCTATTTCTGTATGTCCCTCTGACCGAGCTTACTCCTGTTCTACTATCAACCGTAGCTTGATTGTTCATCCATTCCTGTGCATCTTTATGGGCTTGCATCAATATAGTTCTCCAATTTATATGCTTATGCTGAAAGAGAAGAATATTTCTACTCTTCCATATACGCTACAATACCCACAAAGGTAGGTTCTGTAAATGAGACAGTGTAGAGGAAGAACAACACTGTAGACAAGCTTCCATTTTTGCTTCCAGAGTAGCATTTGGATCCATTATTATTGAATTAAATGCACACGCGGCAATTTCTTATTATCAATTGAATTAAAAAACACGCGGCATTCTCATTTATTTATATATACGAGGACAATAATTTCAACACAACCTCTTGAACTTCATTCCTGACTCTATTCTCCTCCTACTCTGTTTTTGTTCATAAACATAAGCCTTCCGAAGTTGAAGAAAACAGCAATCCGGCGATACTTGTGATGGGCTCAGGCCATATGACGAAGGATCTGGGCCGCTCATCGGTTTTCATCCAACGGCTCAGTAGCGCCCTCCTCATGACGATTTCCAAAAACCACTATATTCGACGGACAGAAACATTCTCAGGTTTTGCTCTCTAAAACTTCACTTTCTCTTCTCTGTTAGATTTCTTCCGCCATGGCTAACCTACAGGGAAAAATCGCTGCTTTTTTCTGGTGATCAGACTGAAGCATTACATCTCTGTGATCTTCTGGAGAAGGCTTCTGTTGCGGATTTGGAGAAGGTGCACACGGAGTTCCGCGAGCGACTCTTCTTCCTTAGCGAACATGAAGTCGGATCTCTCCTTCTGATGAAGTTCTGTGCAAGGATCAGTGATCTCAATCTCGAGGAACCTAATATTCTACTCTTTGATGATCATATCGCCGACTTAGAGAGGATGAAGATGACTTTGCTCAATGGCAATGGGTAAGATGAATCTTCATTTAGGGTTAGGGTTTCTTTTTGGCTTCTTTACTGATGGCTAACATTTTACTTCTCATTTTTTGTGTAGATCCAAGTCGCTGATGAACATTGTTCATGTATGTAACAAAGATGAAGTTTTCGCCATGCTCCTCAAACGAACAGTCCATATAGACATCATGAAAGAATCTATGGATGTTAGACCTCTCTTCAGTTCTCTATTTCGGACTCTTAACGTTCGTCAGCTTGAGGTTCAACAGAAACCTCTTTTTTTTTACTATTTATGTCTTGTTCGATGACTTGATCTTCTGAAATTGTGCTAAAGGACTGTTCTTTGGGAATTATGTCTTGCAATCAGCTGTGAGAAGACGCTCTGTTTTGAATGCTGTGCAGTGCAGAGAACTCATTTCTGAGATATTGAGCAGGAGAAACGAGTTAGAGACTCATCACTCTGCCAGATAGGTTGTGAAGACATGCGATTATGTTCTAATGAAGATGTGAGTCTAGAAGAATCCACCAATATGTACAAAGACTTATACATATTCTTGCTTTGTTGTTACCTAACCTCTTTGCCAAAGAGTTGTTTGTCTAGATGCCTTTATCTTCTATTGAGGATGAGAGGATTGATAGTAGAATTTGATTCTGGAGGCTCTCTTTGAAGTTTATCCGAACAAATGTACAAAGAGATACATATTGTTTCTTATAATTGCCTTTTGTACCCTCCATTGATATCTCGGTACATTCCTTTGTTGACTTGTCTTTTGTAAATTCCATTGGTTCATTCATTCTTTGGTTTGGTTCATTCATTCTTTGGTTCTTTCACAGGGAGTAATATCTTGATACAGGTCAGTGTCATAAGGTGTTATGTTTTGATTGATTGTACCCTGGAGTTTTACTTGTACCTATCTCGGCTACGTCCCAAATTTTAATGTCTTTATTTGTTTTCTCACTAATGATTTTGGCACACTTAATTTTGGTAAGTCTAGACCGAAATAAAAAAATAAATAGATTTGTTTTTTATATCTTACATAACCGTTTGAATAACCAATGGGGTTTAGGTTTGGGTCGGGTCAACCTTTGTAACAGGACTACGTATATATGAACATGTGACTCTGGTTTAGCACAGACCATTATAATATAAAACTTGATTTGGTGCGTGTGTGTTTACTGTTTAGTGGTGAAGATCACGGAACAAGTTCGGTATCTTCCTGCACAGTGAAGCTTACAAGAATTCTATCATAAAAGACAATCAAGCTTAGAAGTTAAGTAATCTGACACAACTTTATAAATATTATTTTTTATAATAGTCCTTTGATACTCTGATTGCTACACCATGGACTACACGCCAAACATTTAACTTATCTGGAATTGCATAAAATGTTGAATTGTAGATAATCATACAAAACCTGATGATTTGTTGTAAGCGAATTTAACTTAGGTTACTTAGGTTCCAAGTTAGTCTTAGATCTAGGTTTAAAACTGAAAGCAATGACACAGTCAATTTAACGAGTTCCCGGTCTTCGGCGCGGTATGTCTCGTGGGAGAACTTCTGCTCCTAAACTCCACTAGATCAAAGAGACTCTAGCAGCACCAAATCAGTGTGCTAGATAGTTTGTTTACAAAGAACTAAATACTCCAAACTAGAGGATACAACAAAGCCCTTACATCAAATAGACTTAGGTCTAAGCTATTTATCTTGTATTGTTGTCTCCTTCCTCTTGCTTATTGCTGATTGATCTGATCCTTGTTGCCGTAAACGTTCTGTGTATTTCCTTAAACTGCTCGACCTAACAACATATTAACATCTCGTTAAATATGTGTTAGCAAGGTATACGGGGTACACAGGAGATGGGCCTGCGTCCTTGTCTTGGCCCATAGGAGTGATGCTGTCGTTAGCCCAGGTAGAATATCTGAAGCCCAAAACCTTACAAATCTCCACCGTTTTTGGCTGAAGCCTATCAGCCCATTACTTTTTCTTCCGACAGCCCTAACTTGTGTCTCTTTGTCTGGGTAATGATGAAATCAGACGCGATTTTCCACTCTCTTTCTCTAGCGTCTCTCTCTCTCTCTCCCTCGTTTCTTCTCGACTCTTCCGCCGTGAGTACTTGAAGCTTCGTCTAGCTTTGCCGAGGAAGATCTGATCAGCTCCACCATGATGGCGTGTCTCATCTTTCTCCTTTATCCTCTGGTACATCTACTTCCTTTTATATTTCCAGAGAGTAGGGTCATCTGTGAGGATGAGAAGTCGTTTTGAGTTAGCGATTGGCTAACCCTTTGATTCCGTTTTGCATGTCTTCTCCGGTGATAGATTCGCCTCCTCCGACATGCGATTCAGCTCTGTCATGAGCTTCATCTCCAAGAGCGATCTTGATTCACTCACCGCTTGAGCTCATACCTTAGCTCCATCATTATGCTCCACCTCTTTCGTAGAACAGGTAATCCCCTTTCTCAGCAAACCCACTATACTCTGCTTATCGTTTGTCGATCTGACTCCTCTGTAATGTTTCACGAGTCTAACAGCTCGATGATGAGCTATCTTGGTTTCTATATTGAAACCCCCTTGATTAATCAGACACTGTCACGTTCTGTTGGTAAGCCAATTCTGAACTACTCTTGTGACTCGTAACACTTCACGAACTTGTTACTAACACTTGTATCTTGTGGCTGCATGTAGATTCACTGTCTCTGAAAGATTCCATTGATGATGACTTTCTTAAGTTACCAGACCCTGATGCTTGCTTCTGTACACCTCACGAAGCCCTTTCTGAGTCTGTTCCTGTATGGGAATGTCTGGTGGCTCACGGTTACTCCATCTGAATCGAGTACTCTTTCTCGATTCTCATTATCCTCCAGGTGATTCCTTGTTCTTTATTGACACTCCATGTTGACTTAGATTCACAATTGCACACATACTGACCTATTGTTTGTTGTCTGTGTTGTGCGAGAGTGGGCCTATTCAACTTTGAATCACCTGGAGCGTCTCCAGTCTTATCAGTTCACATTCAAAAGCTCACAGCAAAGCTGGAACTTCTGACCAGGTACCGTTTTTGTTAGGAAGTCTGATGGATTGACATTAGTTTGTATCTTGTTTAGGACAATATCTCCTGATTCCACTAGGTCTCGAATGAAGTTGAACTTGGTAGCTATATGCTTAGTCTTCTCGTGATTGACTGGATTTCTTGCTAGAGCTAGGGCACTTTGAAAATCGCAGTAGAGTTTGATCCCTTGTTGTTTGAATCCTAGCTCTGCGCATATCTCTTTTAGCCACATTGCTTCTTTAGCTGCTTCATTCATAGCCATGTATTCGGCTTCTGTAGTCGAAAGTGCAACAACTGATAGTAGACATGATTTCCATGAAACTGTATTGCCTGCAAACTTGAAAGCATAGTTTGTAACTGAGAGTCGCCTGTCCATGTCTGTTGCATAGTCTGAGTCTGAATAGCCTTCAACTTCTAGTGTAGACTGCTTTCTGAATGTTAGAGATGAGTTCATTGCTCCTTGTAAGTATCGTAGAACCCACTTGACTGCTGACCAGTGGTCCCTTCCTGGGTTACTCATGAAGCGACAAACGTAGCCTACTGCAAATCCTAGGTCGGGCCTCGACCCGACCATTGCATACATTAGACTTCCTACGACACTGGCATATGGAATCCTTTCCATATGTGCTGCCTCTTCTTTCCATTCTTTTTCTGTTAGACTCCGAAGCTTAAACTGAGAAGAGGTGGGAGTGGCTACAGCTTTGGCGTCCTGCATGCCAAACGTCTTTATCACTTTTTCAATGTACTTTCTTTGAGACCGAATTAATGTTCCTTTCTTTCTATCTCTGATGATATCCATTCCCAGTATTCTGGATGCTTTTCCCATATCTTTCATCTCAAACTCTCCACTCATCTTTTCTTTAAGATCCTTGATCACTTTCTTGTTTCCTGAAGCAATCAACATGTCGTCGACATAGAGGAGCAGATAGATGGCTTTGTCGGTTTTAACGTCTCTCATATAGACACATAGATCTTTACTGCAACGCTCAAATAGCTGATCCTTCATAAAGCTGTTGAACCGGTGGTTCCATCTTTTTGGAGACTGCTTCAAACCATACATAGACTTTCTCAGCAAGCAAACTTTTTCTTCTGTTCCTGGTTTTATAAAGCCTTCAGGCTGTTCCATTAAGATTCTTTCCTCCAAGCTTCCATGTAGAAAATCTGTTTTCACATCCATCTGCTCTAGTTCTAAGTCTAGATTCACCACAACGCTAAGCATTAGCCTGATGGAAACATGTTTTACCACTGGAAAGAAGATCTCATTGTAGTCGACTCCTTCTCTCTGTGAATATCCTTTGGCAACTAATCTGCCCTTGTATCGTTCATCCTCAACACCTGGGATTCCTGGCTTTAGCTTGAATAGCCATCTGCATCCAACAAGCTTTGCCTTTTAAGGCCTATCAATGAGATCCCAGGTTCTATTCTTTCTGTGAGACTCCATTTCTTCTTCTGCAGCATGCTTCCATAGCTTCTTTTCACGACTCCTCATAGCTTCTTCATAGGATTTTGGTTCCTGAACTTCCAAATCATCAATCACATTGAGCGCATAAGCCACAAAGTTCCCATCCTCATATCGAGATGGTGGTCTCACGTTCTGTCTCCTTTCCCTATCTCGTGCTAGAACATAGGTGTCTAGATTTTCAGTGTCACGACTCTCACTCTCGTGATCACGTGCACTATCAACCTCGTGATCTTGTTCTTCGTCACTTGAGCTGTTAGATCTAGAAGATGATTTTTCTCCACCTTGATCAGATGTGCCTTCGGATTCGACAGAAGGAAAAGGCCCTCTGATCAAATCATCACTGAATGACACCTTCTTCTTAGCTCGTTTTTCTTTCTTGGTCATTTCTGTGCTTTCTTTTCCTTTAGCAACAGTGTGTTTGTACAGCTCATCCTCGTTGAAGACAACATTTCTGCTTGTTCTGCATCTACCTTCCTCCTCTATCCAAACCCTGTAACCTTTAGTGCCCATAGGGTATCCTACGAACACCCCCTTGATGGCTCTAGGTCCCGTTTTCTCCTCGGTTATGTGCACATAAGCAGTGCATCCAAACGTTCTGAGATGTCTCAAATTTGGTTTATAACCTGACCACACTTCTTCAGGCATTTTGAATTTCAGCGTAGAGTTAGGTGATCTATTAAACATATAAATCGCGTAGTAGATGCAGCTTCTGCCCAGAAGCTTTGGTCCAAGCCAGATTCGGCTAACATACATCTCACCTTATCCATAATTGTTATGTTCATTCTTTCTGAAACTCCATTCTGCTGCGGAGTGTAAGTGCAGGTTATGTGCCTCTTAATCCCAGCCTTCTTGCAGTAATCAGCAAACTGTTTATTACAGAACTCCAAACCATTGTCTGTTCTCAAACACTTGACTTTCTTCTCTGTCTTAGTTTCAACTTCAGCTTTCCATTCCCTGAACTTAGAAAATACCTCATCCTTAGTCTTCAGAAAATAAATCCAGACTTTTTTTTGAAAAATCATCAATAAAAGTAACAAAGTACTTAGCTCTAGCAAGGCTGTCTGGTGTAGAAGGAGAACCCCATAGGTCAGAATGAACATACTCCATAATGCCATTAGTCACATGTTTAGCTTTGGGAAAGCTTTGCTTGTGTGACTTCCCAATGATACAATGTTCACAGAAATCCAGGGTCTTAACATCCTCGTCGACAATAAATCCCCTTTTGACAAGTTCTGACATGTTATTAAGACTCATATGACCGAGGCGTGAATGCCAAACATTAGTCATATTCTTCTCTGCTCGAGATAGATTAGCTTCTCCTCTTAAGACTATTCCTTGAAGATAATATAGTCCCAGATGATACCTTCCAGACAGAACCCTTTTATCATCCTTGTAAAAATTAACTGTAAGGTCTCTTCCTTCATATCGACATCCTGCTGTTTCCAACAATCCATAAGAAATTAAATTTCTGCTCATGCCTAGCATGTATCTAACTCCTGTTAAGATAACGAACGAACCGTCTGGATTTAGAATTTTAATTTTCTCAATTCCCTGAATGTTGCTATGAGTGTTTTTTGCCATCAACACTTTGCCTCCCTTAAATTCTTCCAAATCAAATAAGAAGCTCTTATCAGATGTGATATGAAACGAACATCATGATTCCATCACCCACTCGTCCTTAGTGTATTGTGTGCTGACTGTGAGTATTAGACGTTGCTTTGCCTCTTCTGCTACATTCGCCGAGTCTTGCGACTTGGCTGATCTCCTGTCAGGGCAATCACACTTCCAATGACCCTCCTATCCACATACAAAACTTCCCTTGGTGTTTTTGTTGTTCCTGGAACAAGACTTAGATCTCCCATGTCGACTCTGAGATCTACCTTTGTATGTCTTTCCATTGCCCTTTCCGGATCTTTGTTCTGATCTGCCTCTGTCTACAAGCAGACCTTCTCCACCTGACCTGGTGAACTTGCCACTCTCGATCAACTCTCTTTCTTTAGACTTTGCAGCACCAGTAACCTCAGCTAGGCTCAGTGTGTCTCTCCCATACTTGAGAGTCTCCTTGAGTTGATCATACTTAGCAGGTAGAGAACTTAGAAGTAAAATAGCTTGAACTTCCTCTAATACTTCAACTTGCAGATTGTTTAAGTCTGCTACAAACTTTAGGAAGTCATCAACATTCACATCAATAGATTTTGAGTCAACCATCTTGAAAGTGTAGAACCTGAGCTGTAGATAAATCCTGTTGGGTAGGGAAGTCTCTGTGTAGAGATTGTTCAGTGTACTCCACATTGCAACAGCAGTCTCACAATGTTGAATTTTTCTTAGTACCTTATTCCCAACATTCAGCACAATCAGGTCTTTGGCTTTTTCTGATTTCTCAAATTTTGTAGGGTCTATCACAGGTGCAGGGTCAACAATTCCAGTAAGTCCCTTTCCCGAGTCCTTCATGGCAGACTCGGGTTCATCCTTTGCGTCTGATCCCTCCTTTAGAAGCTTCGTGTCAGTGAGAATGGATTTAAGTCCAAGCACTCCAAAATGAGCAAGCATCCTCACCTTTCATAGGGCGAAATCACCATCACCCTCGAACCTGTCAATATCCACACGTTCCTTCGAAGTCACCATTGAACAGGTAATGGATATGAACCTGTCTCTCTCTCCTAAGTAGCCTTAATAACCCGGAAGCTCTGATACCACTTGTAAGAGAATTTAGCTTAGGTTACTTAGGTTCCAAGTTAGTCTTAGATCTAGGTTTTAAACTGAAAGCAATGACACAGTCAATTTAACGAGTTCCCGGCCCTCGGCTGCTCCCAAACTCCACTAGATCAAAGAGACTCTAGCAACACCAAATCAGTGTGCTAGATAGTTTGTTTACAAAGAACCAAATACTCCAAGCTAGAGGATACAACAAAGCCCTTAGATCAAATAGACTTAGGTCTAAGCTATTTATCTTGTATTATTGTCTCGTTCCTCTTGCTTATTACTGATTGATCTGATCCTTGTTGCCGTAAAGGTTCTGTGAATTTCCTTAGACTGCTCGACCTAACAACATATTGAAATCTCGTTAAATATGTGTTAGCAAGGTATACGGGGTACACAGGAGATGGGCCTGCGTCCTTGTCTTGGCCCATAGGAGTGATGCTGTAGTTGGCCCAGGTAGAATATCTGAAGCCCAAAACCTTACATTTGTGTCTCTATGATGAGTGTAAGAAAAGATGATGACAGCGACGGGTGTGTAGCTTGGTGACCAGAGCTTCTTCTGTTAAACCATCATCTACGGAATATGCTTTCATGGTCTCGAAGATAGATGTCATACAATAGCCCCTTGCTGACCGATATATCCCTATAATTATCATACCAATCGGGTTTAGGTGTGGTCGAGTAGTATTCAGCCAACCTCTATATTTGAATGCTTGACTTTGTTTTAGTCCAAACCATCATAGTATAAAACTTGGTTTTGGCGTGTGTGTTTAGATATCTCAAGTCCCTATTATCTAACCATGAAACTTCAAGAAACATACAAATGTTCTTTTTAGTCACTCTGAGTTTCAGTAATTAAGTCATCTAAGGTGTGGCCTTGGAAGTCATCTAAGTCCTCCATGAATCAGATTTTATCTCATAGATTTCGAATCTTTGGTTCTTCTCCCATTCCACGAGTTTCAATATTTTGTAGTTACTATTGTGAGACTTCTTGTCTTGGTAGCATCCAAGAGTGTAAGTTATGTTACCTCCAGGAGTGTAAGTTATGTAACCCTTGTAACGACTTACAGGATGGTTGAGCCACTTGGTTTGACCGGTACATGGGTTCCAAACCACAAGTCTATGGTACCCTTCATAGGTGCATAACAACAAGCCATCGCAGTGAAAGACATGAGTTATCTTGAATTGAACTGAATGAAGCGGATCTAGTAGGCCAAGCTCACCTTTAAGCTCCACGCTCAACGAGCGAATCCTATACTCATTCTTTAACATGAGAAACAGAAATTTCTTTGCGGATCTATCAAAGTGAATTTTTGCAAATCTCCTATTGTTGAATAAACCGTTCCATAGTTTGCAGGTAGCTCGTAAACGTTTTAGAGATGTGGCCGGAACTCGACATAGTATCTCTTCCTCTACCAATTTATCTGAAGAAGTTGCGACATCGTCATTGTCCTCTTTCTTTCTATTAAGAGAACGGTGATTACAGTTTATGCTTTTATAGGGACATTCTTGTAGAGTATATATACTCTACAATTCTTTCCGTTTCGTGACCAAACAAAAACAAAAAAAGGAAATAAACAAAAATCTTTCTCTTTTGTGATGAGCCAGATTGTGGATGGCTCATAACCAAGAAATTATAATTTGTAATCTTTCCATTTATCTATGACGGTGTAATCTCGTACATAAGAAACTTCTATGTTATGAATAAAGATAGACTTTTCCATTACTTTTATAACACGTTATCAACACGAACTCTAAATCCCTAAGCTAATACCAAAATCGAAAAACCCTAAAACCCTAACCCTAGCCGGCGATCCGGCGATCCGGCGAACCCTAAACCCCTATCGCGTCTCTTGTTCCCGCTTCTGTTCCAGCTCGCGTCCCCGATCAGCTTCAGCCCAAGGCGTTCCTGATCCTAGCTCAGACGTTCGCGACCCGAGAGCAGCTCCAGCACGCGACCTCTTCCTCGTTCGCGACAGCATCAGA
>NW_013617504.1:3790-4420 GCF_000695525.1 Brassica oleracea var. oleracea | reverse complement strand
ATCCTAAAGTCAAAAAGACTTGGTGAATGTATCATAGAAAGCAATAATGCCAATGAAAAAGAATTATACAGGGCAATATTAATTATTAGCCATCATCTTATTAAGAGTCTCAAAGATCAGTATCTGACTATAGAGAATCCTCTAGACCTTTGGACAGAGTTAAAAATCGAGATATGATCACCAAAGAACGGTGTCATTACCAAAGGCCCTATTTGATTGGAGGAATCCCAGAATCCAGGACTATAAGTCCGTGGATGAGTCTATGCTAGCTGGACAAAATAATGGATTACTGATGAGAAACAGTGAATTGAGACCTCCTGGATTAACCTCATTACCTGATACCAATAAGGCTGTAGAAGGAAAAAAAGGTAACCACGTCCAGAATGATAGACCACACGGTCATCGCCGTGGAGGGTGGAAAGGACGTGGCCATGGCCACTATAACACATTTGGCCGTGGGAATCACTATGGCAGAGGCCGTGGGTATCAACTCAATTTGAGCCATGGTCAAGGCAGTAGCCGTGGTATATCCTTTAAACCACAAAGCTCGACCAAATCAGTGTGCCATAGATGTGGAATGGGAAACCATTGGGCTAAGATATGAAGGACTCCCAAACATTTTTGTGACCT
>NW_013617504.1:0-2194 GCF_000695525.1 Brassica oleracea var. oleracea | reverse complement strand
ACCCATTATCTAGTACATGGGCGTGAGATCACTTGTTTTGGACACTGATCCATTCAGTCCAAAGGTGGACGATAAAGAAGTCCATTTAGTCCTAAGATGGACGATGCATAAGTCTTGTTTTAGACACTGATTTGGTTGGTCCATAAGAAGGACGATGAAGAAGCCTTTTATTTTGGTTTATTTTATACTAACCAGCCCAAAGAGGGATTATTTGGTTTTGTTGATTTGTTTTCAGACATGTTATGTTTTACACATGGTGGTACACACATATCACAGAAACATCATCCAAGATTTCATGTGTGTGTATTTGAGGTCGATGACTCAATATGTTCGATCAGATTGTGGCATGACCGATGGTAAAGAAGAATCAACTATCATGTTCGAGGACGAAACATATTTTGCCCAAGATCTTCATCACCCATGGATTGCAGAAAATTGGAAAGGTCCAAGGAACCTTCAGTAATGTCCAAATCAGGGGGAGTAATGTGTGTTGTACTCTTTTTCCTTCACCATGGTTTTGTCTCAATTGGGTTTTCCTAGTAAAATTTTAATGAGGCAACATTAAAGCACATTACAAGCTCTAAATGGTTATGGCATCCAAAGGGGAGTGTTATGAACCAGATTGTGGATGGCTCATAACTAAAAAATTATGATTTGTAATCTTTTCATTTATGTACGATGGTGTAATCTCTTATATAAAGAACTTCTATGTTATGAATAAAGATAGACTTTTCCATTACTTTTATAACACCTTTCTTATTTTTAGAAGAATAAATTGAAGAGAATTTAATTTTTTTGGACCTTTTTTCTTTGTATTTACACAATATTAATTTTATTTACTTCAAATATCTTTTATTTTACTTTTTGGTCCCTCTTTTTCAAGCATAATTTACTGTTGATGGTTTATGGAACCCGTTTATGACTGCAAATCTGGTGAATACAACAGACAACTCCCTCCCTTTCAAAAATACAAACTAATTTCTTTTAATGTGCCAGGTGCAACTGGTTTCTATATAGACATTGAAAACATTATGTCTATAAAATACAAAAAGGTGTTCAAAATAGATATCAATCAAGCCTGGTTTAAAACAAAAAAGATATCAATCTTCGCTTTAGGTGTTTGAAGAATCAATTGAAAAAATCATCCCAGAGAGGTGGGAACTCGTAACAAAATACCAAATAGCGAGGACCACATAGCTAGGGCACGTGTTACGCTTACAAAAGAAACTTCAATATTGATTCACTTTTCTCCACCATTCAATATGTTGTATGCATGCAATTTTTAAATTTTAATTTGTTAGAATTTGGAATTACCTACGTAATATTTTTTGTTCTTTTTTGAGAAATGGCATTAATCTTTTGTGTTCTACTATCAATGTTTCTTTTATTCAATTTATATGGTGGATATTTTTTCTTATTTGCAAATTGTAAAGGATTTTTCCTTCTACCACTAGTTGCACGTTTAAAAGTATACTCCAAGTATTACTGTATTAATTTAAAACTAGATGTTATCATAAAA
Organism: Brassica oleracea var. oleracea; assembly: GCF_000695525.1. Lineage (NCBI taxonomy): Eukaryota > Viridiplantae > Streptophyta > Magnoliopsida > Brassicales > Brassicaceae > Brassica > Brassica oleracea. The sequence goes on along the minus strand of NW_013617504.1, from coordinate 675 downwards.
CCGAAAAGATAAAAATTAAACAAGGTAAAGACATTCGAAAAACATTAACCGATGCAATGAACTCATCATAAAGATCAGACATGTTTACAAGTTGCATGATTTAATCGTAATTTCCTACTATATAATAACTAGTATTTGTTTAAGAAATGCTAAAATGCTATGTGATACTAATCCCTGATCCAAAAATATGATAACAAGATTAAGAAACAAGTGTTTGGATCCGTATCTAGATCAGAAACTCCATATATTCTTAGTTCCACTACAAGAAAACAGCGACATACCGAGTGAAAAAATCGTCGGTATGTCGTCGGAATAACGTTATTCCGACGACATACCGACGATTTTTTCACTCGGTATGTCGCTGTTTTCTTGTAGTGGAACTAAGAATATATGGAGTTTCTGATCTAGATACGGATCCAAACACTTGTTTCTTAATCTTGTTATCATATTTTTGGATCAGGGATTAGTATCACATAAAGGGAGAACTTCCTCGGGATATTTCGATGGCTTTTCCGATGGTCCAATCCTCGGAAGTTCCGACGAAATGTTCTTCGGAATTTTCATCGGGAATTTCCGAGGAACGGAACCCTCGGAGGAAATGTTCGTCGGAAATTCGAAAATATAAAACTAAAATTAAAATTGAAAACATATTAGATAATATTCAAAGTTGTACAA
>NW_013617503.1:53709-58478 GCF_000695525.1 Brassica oleracea var. oleracea | reverse complement strand
AAAAGTCAACGGACGTCGTCTCATGGATTCCAACCTTAGCCTATAAATTGGTTCGCTTAAGAGTTTTCGAATAATTTCATAGAATTTAAACGAAAATAGCTGGTAATTCAGTTTGTTTTTTTATCGGATAATTTCGATTTTAAATAAGAGAAAAAGACAAAAATAGCACTAAATCAAGTTTTTGTTCCCAAACTAGCACTCAAAGTCAAAAGTCACAAAAATAGCACTTAATGTTTTATCAAAAGTCATAAACTTAGGGTTTAGAGTTAAGGGTGGGGTTTAGAATTTAGGGTTTAGGGTTTAGAGTTTAAGGTTTAGGGTATAGAGATTAGGGTTTAGGGTTTAGGGTTTAGGTTTTAGAGTTTAGGGTTTAGAGTTTAGAGTTGAGAAATGAAGTTTTTGAGATAAGATTTCAAATTTTGAAAAATAAAAAAATTAAAATTTTCAAAGGAGAAGGTGCTATTTTGGTCATTTTAGTTTTTGAGTGCTATTTTTGTGATATAAACTTAGAAATGTGCTATTTTGGAGATTTGTCCTAATTAATTACATATAATTTTGTTTTTAAGGCTAATTTTGATTAAATTTCCATACGGTGATTTCTAGAGCTTTACCGGCTGGATACGGTTCGGATTTACGGGGTATGATTGGCTAATCGAGGTGTTCTCTTACTGAGTCTCGGAAGTGTTGGGGTTTCTATGGGAAGGGTCAAAGATGGAAGGGTTTTATTTGGGCGGATCTGCTAAGCATCTCTCTAATTGGTTTCGGGATGGGAAGATCTTGGAAGCTTGGCATGTGATTGGATCTTGGAGAATTTTGATTTGGTATGACTTCCTTTTCCTTTTTAATGTTAAAGGGCGTGACTTTTGGTATTTTGGTTACAGATCTTGTTATGAGGTTATGGACTAGGGATCTGATTCTTCTGCCCGCAATTAATGTCGATATCACACATTGTGAGATGATGTTTTGCGGATTTCTGGATGTGATGACGGATTTTGTTTTCAAAAATGATATCTTCTCTGATCTGATTGCTTTTCTTTCTTCAGTTTGGTTTCTTGGAATTTACTTGAGAATAAAGTTTAGGCCATCTATGTCTATAGCACTATATCAGAAATGGATCATTACGCTAAAACATATAGCTCTTTTAATCTTTCTATTGGCTCTTACATATCTTTTTCCTCTTGTTGGTTTTTCATAATAGCCCTGTTCGGCGCGTGAACTCTGCGGCAGCGACAGCGATCAAAAATACAGAAGGAATGGTGAAATTGTTTTGCTTGTGAAAGCCGCAGCGATCACTTTGACGTTAAAAAGCGGAGAAACCGAGAGAAATTGTGGAACGCCAGATAAAACAGCCTCGGACTCCGTAATTATTTGAGTCGCCAGCGGCAACTTCTGTTCCTATTCCACTCTCACCACCGTGATATTTTTTATTAATTTCTTTGTTCTCCGTGTTTTTTTCTGGTCGCTAGTCTCTACCGCTGCGTTTACGTAACGAACAGGGCTAATGTCGCAAGGTTCATGGATTGCAAAGTCAGGAGGGAAAAAGATTGAGGTGGCGGTTCCTAGGTTCGACAATTCGGAACTCATTGCGTCTTATTCCAAAACTCTCATAGGGCGGTGCATGAATCCTCAGAAACAAGACATGAAGATTCTCCTTTTCATGATTCTGAGAATTTGGAATGTAGAAGGACGTGTGGTCGGTGCTGATTTCGGTCTGGGATAGTTCCAGTTTAGCTCTGACGTGGAGGAAGATATTGTGGAGGTCCTCAAGATGGAGCCCTTCCATTTTGACTATTGGATGTTGTCTCTGGTTAGGTGGAAGCTGGTGCTCGAACCGAACTACCCATCAAAGATTACATTATGGGTCCGTGTGCTGGACATTCCGCTCCAGTTCAGAGCGGCTCCGATCTTCCAGAGCGTGGTTGATGCTATTGGTCAGGTTCAGGGTCCGGTGGATCTCGTTCATTGATGGCTTTAAGCGGTTGGTTTTCTCTGTGGCTATTGAGCCCGAGGAACGTGTGGAGATTCTGGTGGCGCTACGATATGAGAAGCTTTACGGTTTTTGTAAGGAATGCTTCAGCTTGACTCATGATCAGTCTCGTTGCCCGAGACTCTTTCAAGAAGAAACTGTAAGCTCCACGAGAAGGGAACCAGTAACTGATGGAACGGAGGGAGCTAACGCCACAAGCTATAAAGCGGTTGTGGCTAATGGCACCAGGCAGAGGGATGAACGTGGATCTGGACAACAATCACGTTATCAAGGGTTCAGAGGTGGGGATAAAGGCCAAGGTATCGCTAGAGATAATCAAGGGCCATTTCGCCAGGAAGATTCTTATCATCCTTATGGAGGCAAGTTCTCAAGGGGCTATGGTGAGGGATCCACTTTCCAAGGAAGACATACGGGATATGGTGGCCGCAGGCCTGGTGTGCAGTCTAGGGGCTTCCAATAACCCCCGGAATGGTGAAGGTGACCAGCTGAGAGACTCAACGAAGCTTATGCTTGATGCTTTTAAAAGTGTCCCTAAGTCGCCTGCTGGGGATGGTTCTGTGTTACCAGTAGAAGGAACTGGGACGTCTTCCAAGACTCGCAAAGCTTTGTTGTTCGAGGACTCAGGTCCAGATGGCCCAGCTGCTGCTCAAGTAAATGGGATCGATATGAAAGAGGAATCGAAGGTTGCGGGGGAGAGCGCTGACAGTGGAGAGGTTTTGGGGTTGTCTGATGAGAACTTGCATTCTCAGGCTTTGCATGAGGCTAACTTGATGATAGAAGGTGTGTTACTATCAGATTCTGAGCTCCTGGTGGAGGAGGATGAGAACATAGAGGAATGGGAACAGGGTGAGATCACAGACTTCATGGAGGAAGAAGAGCTAGCTGCTGGAGTTCAAGAATTGGGTGATAATATTGATATGGCGGTCATTCAAGAAGGCGCAGAGGCTCAGGTGGATGTGGAGGCTCAGGTGGATGTGGAGGCTCAGATGAATGATGAGGATGAGGAAGCGGCTAAGAAGAAAGAAGCAAAGAGCGGGGTAGCTGCGAAGGGAAGTCAGTCCAAGAAGCGTGTAGCACAGCCCTTCGTCTCTCCACGTAAGAAGTTACTGTCCAAGGCGGCATCTAAGGTGCGCGATAAAGGTTTCCAGAAACCTCCCCTTAAGCCGAAGAAGTCAGCAGAGTAAGGTTCTGGTTTTGAGTGTTTTTATTTTGAGTTTCCTGGTTTGAATAATGTTGGATTCATCTATGAAATCCTTTAGAATCGAGTCTGGTCCTAGTTGTTTGGTCTTTTTAACCGCATGTCTGGAAGATATTCATCAGGTGTGGTATGTTTCTGATAATTTCTTGTTGGTGTTTAAGTGGTCAGTAAGGTTTAATAATAATTGGCTTTGTTTTGGTATAAGTACGGTGCTCTATTGGTGTCAGTTTATGACTATATGCTGTTTTTTTCACATTACTTTGGGTTCCACTACTGTCGGAATATGCAAGGCTTGTACCTTCCTGAGATTATATGGTGCACGTACAAGAATCAAGGCGTTAAGGTTATGATAATCATTTATACAATGAGATTTTTTCTGATGAATTGGCTGGAGTTTTGGTATTTGTGGAGACAAAAGTGTATGTATGGTTCATCCTATACGGTTTGGTTTGGTACACAACTCAGGAGTAAGGGTTGGTATGCCTGTGCGTTTAGAATCTGTGTGAGGAACTCAGAGAAGCGTGTTTTATGGTGGCTTAGATTGCTAAATTTTTTTGAATATAGAAGTACCACCGTTGTTTTGTTTCAGAGAAAGGTCCTTTTTTCAGTTATTTCATTGGATGGTCTATACTTGTATAAAGTCTATGAACTTCACGTTGTACGGCTTTCTTTTAACTTATATCTTATAAGTAGCATCTGTATGTATGGATGGTAGCCTGGTAGGTGATGCCTCGGGTTATGGTTGTGGTTTGTCAAACAGGTGGTGTTGCTCAACGGATATGTATGGCCGAACTGATGACACTACATCATCAATTTCATTTGTTTTCAGCGTTCTTTAAACTGGTGTATAAATGAAAATTTTGAGTTGGAACTGCCAAGGTCTTGGCAGGCAGTCATTGGACTATTAGTTATCTTCGGAGATTTGGTCAAAACACCAGCCAGCTTTTATTTTTCTTTCTGAGACAAAGCAAAAATTCGACACAAATCTTTTCAGTTTCATTTCGGTTATAGTCATCTCCACAGGACCCTATAGGTAGAAGTAGGGGATTAGCTCTTTTTTATGATTCCAGTTACCAGGTGACTATTATCTCATCCAATAATTGAATCATTGATGTAGAGATGGAGTATAAAGGGAAGCAAATATTTTTATCCTTTATATACAGGGAACCAAATCAAAATTTAGGTGACCACATCTGGGAAAGAATGACGAGAATTAGTATCTCTCGGGATGATCCTTGGTTATTATTAGTGATTTAAATGAGATCACCAGAAACCATGAGAAACAAGGTGGTGTTCTACGACACGCAGAATCCTTTTTGGCTTTTAATAATATGATAGCAACTGTGGGTTGCTGTCTCGGTAATACTCTATCATGGAGTGACAGAAAAAAGGGACAAGATGTTAAGTGTCGGTTAGATCGGGCTCTTGGGAACAACCATTTCTAATATACCGAGAGTAACATAATATTAGATGTTGATTATCTTCTTCCAATTAGGAATCCACAGTATGAGATAAATTCAAGGTGTGACCACTATATAATTTTGTCATCATATCTATATAGAGTTAGTTTATAGATTACTCTAT
>NW_013617503.1:37322-52030 GCF_000695525.1 Brassica oleracea var. oleracea | reverse complement strand
TCCAAAACATTCCTGATCTTATAAATATAATAAATAGACTCTATAATAATATAATTATTAGTAAAAACACCTATAACTATGGATGAAAATGGGTCAAATCCATAGTCTATCAACTCCCCCAGACTTACCCTTTTGCTTGTCCTCAAGCAAAACAAACATGCTGTCTCTCTGAAAGAGGTTTAAAAACAGCAGGGACTCACATGATTTAAAACTTAGAATCATCACCTTTACAATATTACAATCCACATCTAAGAAGTCCTAATCACAAAAGTACATCATACCATATCCTAGCTTAGCAACCAAATTCATCTAGCCAACAACTTAGCATAATCTTGTCTTTCATTCTACTCTACCAACCTCATTTCTTAGCATAAAATAAAAGTGAAGGCTTTACCTTGGGAGTATTGATCACAGGATTCTAGGACTTTCAAACAAGTATCTGGACCTACAGGTAAACATTAGTTCATATCCTCTCTCTCTACTAATTTTCTCTCTTGGTCAAAGTCTGCTTATATGCAAGATCATTAACCAAGATTGGACAGGCTTCCATGAATCAGTTCTAATCCTTTACCTATGAAATTCTTATGAAGCAAGCCTTAATGGTTGTAGCCACCAAGTCCTGTTCGAATTCATTCCTAATAAATCTCTAGTATAATAATAAATATTTTTTTTTAATATTTCGAAAATAGAGAGAGAAAGGGTGATAAATCTATATACACAAGGCTTTACCTTCCAGACTTGTTTAAAGAATCTGATCCCATGTATTCCAAGCCCCAAGACAAGCAGTTGTGTCAGATTTAGTGTTGGAGGTCAGCTTTGGTTCCTTCAAAACAATCTTAGCAAGAGTGGTTAGTTGACAGGTTGATCCACTTTAGTATCTTTAGTACCATCTGCAATCAGTAAGTCTAGAATGGTGCTAAAGAGTGGTTAGATATCTAGCAAAATCAATAAGTTCATAATCTCCCTTCTTGACTCAATAATAACTTAATTTGAAAACATTTTTAATAAGACTAATAAGTAAATAAATATCAGTAAACCTCCCCCCAGACTTAAACTACACTGTCCTCAGTGTAAATTCAGTCGGAGTTATGGTTAAAAATAAATCAGAAAGACTCAATGTAACAAGTAGGAACGATATACCAGACCGGAATAGATGTTGACCGATGTAAGTATGTTGATGTCGGTCGACGCAGGTAAGGCAATGTCGATCGATGTTGACTTGTTCGCATCGGTCGACACAGATGGCAATCGTCTACTCGGATATTCTTTTTGTTTTTTTTTGATTTTTTTATGACCTGCAATAATTAAAAACCAACATAAATAGTAAATTAATAAAAACTTAATAAATATTACCTAATAGTGGTTGTCTCCCACTCAGCGCTTTGTTATAGTCATTTAGCTTGACTTTGGAGGTGTTTTGGTTAGTAGTGTTGAGAACTGGGACTTGTTAGAAAGCAAGTATCCATTTCTTCTTTGCGCTTGTTGAACCATGTACCAGTGAAGTCTCTCATTCCTTCATCCCCTCTGCGCCATTTATCCTTCATTGCTGCAGTTGTGTTTTCAATTCTCTGCAATCTTTCACCAAGACTCTCAAGGTTGAATTGATGTCTGGTAAGTGCGGCATAAGTGTCAGCTGAGATCTCCTTTCCATGGTAAGGTGTGTTGGACATGTCGGATGTCGTCTTTAGTACTAGCTGGCCTCGGTTTGTATCTCTGTCGATCGATGTTGAATTGTGGGTGTCGATCGATTTGTTATTGGGTCTGTCGATCGATATCGACGATTCTGGTCGACACGCAATGTAACTCTGAATCTCCACCAACTCCCCTTGTATAGCTTCGACCTTGGAGGTCAATGCACTGATTGTAAGATCCATAGGAAAATAGATGTCATCACATCTCCCATCAAGCCTCTCCTCTGTAGTTTACAGAGCTCTGTAGATCCCTTCTATCAACTGATCTATCTCTTCTCTGGTGTGGAAATTCGGTTGAGACTTCATTGTGTGTGGGCGTGGCGGATTGGTGTCGATCGATGCAGCCAAGCGGTTGTCGATCGATGCGTGATGGTGCATGTCGAGCGATGGTGATTGTCTGATGTCGATCGATTGGGGTTGTCTTCTGTCGATCGATGGCGGTCGACCAGTGCCGGTCGCGTTCTGAATTCTGGCTATGTCCTTCTTCATCTCCTCCATGCAAGTAGTTAGCCAACTTATACTATCATTCAATGGATAGTAGACATCATCAAGCTTCATCTGGAAAGCTTCTTTGTTCCTATCATGTTCACCACAGACTCCATAGAACATCTCGTTGATCTCGTCCTTGGTGTAGATCTCTGGTACCAACTTTTTCTGTGTGAATGAGCTAGCATGTTCAGGAAGACATATGTATGCTGGTTCATATCTTGAAGCTCTTTCCAGAAGTCTTCTGATATCCTTGTTGTGAACACGAATGGTGGTCATTATACGTCCATCTATTGCTCTTGCATAGCCATCTGGGTCCCTGAAAATACCACATTCGTCTGGAATCAGATACTCGTCATCAATTTTATTTTTTTTGCTTACATTGGATTTCGGTATTGGACGGTTGTCGATCGACGTGGTATTTTTGGTGTCGATCGATTGTTGAGGATGCTTATCGATCGATTGCTGATGATGAGTGTCGATCGATTGACTGGAATGAGTTCTTTCCCAAGCAGCTTCTGCTTGAAACTGATCTGTATCATCGCGCTTTTGCATGTTGAGCAGCTCCTCGTCTGTGAAGCTATCTTGTAGTTTTTCTGGTCCTGGTGTGTAGGTTACTGTTTCTACTGCAAAGCTCTCATGGTGGTGTTCATCTGCCCAACTACCAATCGAGTAGTCTCCATCTCGCACACGGTTGATGTCAGTGTCGACCGATTTGTAGTAGGCAGTGTCGGTCGATTTCGTATTGTTTGTGTTCATCGACGTAACTGGATGAGTGTAGATCGATTCCGTGTAGTCAGATTTGTACTCGGTTCCACAGTGGCAAGCTGCAATGATTCCGACATCATTGATTCTTCTGGAGATCGTCTGTGGCTTCTTGACTTGGATAGGGTCGTTGTGGGAATTAAGATCGATGAGTGTTAGACACAACTGGTTGGTTTACAAGTTGCACACTGCTCCCACTGTTGACAAGAAAGCTCTCCCAAGTAGTAGAGAAGAGTTCCAGTTTAACTTGATGTCCAAGACGTGGAAATCAACTGGAACTAGGGCATTACTAATCTTCACCTCTAGGTCTGTCACAATTCCTCCTGAGTTCTTCCTGGAACAATCCACAAAAGTGAACAATTCCTGCGAAGGCTCCACCTGCAGACCCAGATGGTCTGCCATAACCCTAGGTAGGATGCTGACTAATGCTCATGTGTCACACAAGGCATGTGGGAATTCAATACCCTTCACTGTGCATGGTATTGCAAATTGCCCAGGATCACTCTTCTTCTTCAATGTAATCCTTCTCCTCATCTTTTCTCTAGCTTCACAGAACATTCTCCTAATGTCTTCTTCTTTCTCTCTGGTTTCTCTGAAGAACATCCACAATATGTGGCTGTAATAAGCTTCTTCGAATGGCTTATGTAGAGGAATCCTGAAGACTCTCTTTTGGAAATTTTCCTTTTCCTTTTCATTAGCCCCCCTCTTCAGATGTTTCCTAAGTTTTTCCTTTCTTCTCCTTAGGGTTCTTCCAGTAGAAACCCCATCCTCCTCCATAGGATCATCTCCATCATCTGAAGGTTTCCTGACAGGCTTCGGTGGTTGTTCTGAAGGTTTAGGTTTGGGCCTGAGTGCGTTAAGTCGTGCCAAATCTATCTTCGGCATCTGCACTCGGTAGGTAATAGGAGCTCCTCGATCGATCGATAGGAGGTGATGGTTGTCGATCGATATTAGCTTCTGAGTGTCGATCGACGTTACTGTTGGTATGTCGATCGATTCATACATTGTCAAGGTTGGGCGGATGTGGGTGTTTTGCTGTGAACTCCTCGTGAGTTAGAATCTTCACGGCATTGCAAGATGCGGTTGACTCCGTAGGTGTTGTCGATTGATGCTCTGGTATTCCTGTCGATCGATTTGGATTGGTGTATGTCGATCGATGCTCGGTGGCTGGTGTCGATCGACACCAATGTGACCCACCGAAACTCATCAAACTTTCTACCTCGAAGTCGCCTTCTTGCAGATTCTCTTCCTTCACCACTTGCCAAAAGTCGTCCTCAGTAATGACATTCACGTGGTGCTTCATCACATCATCCCCTACTCCTCTTGTTGAAGCTTCCTGCCTCCTAATAGCATCTCCTGTCTGCACAATCTGTATCTCCATCTTCTTCACATGAGAGCTCAAAGTCTCAAACTTTGTGTTCAGGTTGGTGTAGACAGAATCTATCTTCCCATTGAAGTTCACTGTCATTCGCTGTTGTGCCTCAAGAACCCTATCGAGCATCTCCTCAATCTTGCTCTCTTGAGTAGGCGGCGGTGACTTCTGGTAGTAAGAACTTCCAAAATTGATGTTGTTGTTGTAGCTGTTGTTGTAGGGTTTCTGGTATTGCGAATTTTGGTTGAAGTTACTCCTATTTCCATAGGAGTTTCTGTTTCCACCCTGGTTTCCTTGGAATCCAGCTCCACCAATGTAGTTTACTTCTTCTTCCTCTGCTCTACCCTCTACAGCTTCTGCATCTTCAACAAAGCTAACCTGCTTCTTGAGAAGCTTGTGAACACTGTCCAGTTTTGCCTTCACCTCATCCACCTGATCATTCCCAAGGATGGTGGCAGATCACCTTGACTGCCTCCTCTGGATTCCTGGTGTTGAAGTTTCCATTGCTGGAAGCATCAAGAGCCATCTGGTACTGCACCGTGATGCCTCTGTAGAAAGTACTGAGTAGTTGTACTTCATTGAATCTGTGGTGTGGACAGTCTCTCTGGTAAGACTTGAATCTGATCCAAGAGCCTCAGAATGATTCTGCAGGCTCCTGAGCGAATGTAGCAATCTTGCTCCTCAATTCTTCACCACGCGCCTCATCAAAGAAATTGCATAAGAATGCATTCTTGATGTCGCTCCAGGACTTAAGAGATCCTGGTTGTAACTGCTTGAGCCAATGCAGAGCTTCTCCAGCAAGTGAATATCTGAAAAGCTTGCATAATAGGTAGTCCTCAGAGACTCCCTCGACTCTAATAGCAGAAATCAGATCCGCGAACCTCTCCAGATGGTCCATAGGATGCTCGTGGGATAGTCCATGGTAGAGTAGCTGTCCCACAAGTGTGTAGTACTGCGCTTTCAACTCAAAATCCCTCTCAATGGTGGGAGGAAGGATGGCTGATATGTTGGTGTAGTAGCGATCTGGACGGTTGTAGTCAGCCAACGTCCTGGGTTGCGCAGCCTCATCTACAGGTAAGGTAGTACATGTAGTAGTAGCATCAGGCTCAGGGATTGCAGCCCCCTGAGCATCTATTCTCTGACCTGCTGCGTTACGCAGATGACCTTCATGGTCATGTAGGTCTCCATTGTTGTCCCGAACAAGTATCAAAGTCGCAACCATGTCTCGCGATTCAGTATCGATCGATGTTCGAGATGCAATGTCGATCGATGTCGGGTGAAGGCTATCGGTCGACGGAAGGTTTGTCTGTCGACGGGACTGGTGTCTGGGTCGACGGTGGTTGAGTAGAATCGAGCGACACGGAAGTGTTGTTGTCAGTCGATAGGGAGCGCATTTCCTTACGGATCGTGCGTTCCAAACTTGCAGGATCTGGTGAGAATAGCAGTTGGGATTCTTTGTTGCTTCTGGTACTGCTGGGCATGTACCTGAAAATCCAAGAAAAAAATTTCTGTCAGAATACTTAACAAAAATTAGAAAATAGGCGTTCAAAGCTCCCCGGCAACGGCGCCAAATTTGATACCACTCAAATTACCCTAAGGAGTGATTTATACTCTCTCAAATAAGAGGTCGAGTTGTAGTACTTTGGGATCGAATTCACAGGGAGCTAGGGAACCTAGAGATTCTAATATGATTTGTTAAGCAAAGATGTTTTAAGAGTTTTAAAAGTAAATTGCATTTTTATACTGAACAAGTGTTTGTTCAATAGCAGGTTTTTTGGGGGGGTTTTGGTGCTTAAAAAGAAAATAGCTAGACTTAGGGTTTTTATTCGGGAAAGTTGGAATTATAATCCTATAGATGTCTAATGAGTTGCATGCATGATAATGTAAATCTCAACTATTTGATCAACAAGTCTTTCGGCTCTTGCGGGAATTGACTTGTTGTCTATTAACTAGATCTATGATCTCAACGCTCGTTATATTGATCTATAGAAAGTGTCGATCGATATTCCAATGGGCGTATCGATCGATACACCTTTTGCACCGCCGATCGATTATTCAAGTATGATATTGATCGACGTGCTCTAGTCAAGCTTTATGCGCAGGTTGAATGAATGCTTACTAAGCTCACTAGATCAGCTCTCGCCTTGCTCATAGCAAGAAACATAGCTCTACTAGAATGTTTTCAGGATGAGAATAAAGCTATGTCTTTTATCAATCTATCCAAGGGCAGTTCTAGGTAGCTAATTTAGAAACAGACATTAATAAACGATCATAAAGATGATTATCACAACTCAGCAATCTATAGTTGGGGCTAATCCCTCCTAACCTATTTAAACCCTAAAATCTAACAAAAGAACTACTCAGACATGACTAAGCAATTCATAACAATGGTTAAGTATAAAAACTTCATAGAATAGATAAAATAGATATCAATGTAGTTCCAATCAAAAATTATAACTTTAGATCTTCTCTCCTATCTATCAATAAAACAATGAAACACAAAGAAATCACACTTTACCTCTAACATGGCGGCAAAGCTTATATAATTAGGGTAAAACTCATCAGGGGCAATCTTGTAAAATAGTGAAATCTTGGGCTTCAAGTTGGCTGTGACCAAATGGGATTCCTGCGCGCTTCGCTTTCAATCGACACTATGTCTTGTGCATCGATCGATTCTAGCTCTCCAATATCGACCGATAGTTGATCTCGATGGTCATCTCGGGTGCTTGCTTCAAATATCTCCAAAGGGGATTTCATCTCTCATTCTACCATTCCTTCTTTCTCCAATTTGTGAGTGTGACCGACCTCTAACGGGTACATAAGCTTCACTCGATGTACGCTCAACAGTATCTGTAACCCGAGTTCCCTGGAACCCACGGTCATTATCATCTGGAGCATATAGCAAACTCATCCCACACCTTGTCACCTTGCACCTTTCTAGCTTCCTTTTAGTGCCATCAGTAAGGTAGAATTCAAATGAGGCACTAGTGGGACGACATCTATTACCGTCATTACTCTCTTCATTCCATTGGAAGACTGGCACATTACAGTTGTTATAGCTAATAAACACATGTTCAGATCCAAGTTTCCGTGGTTCATGGCAAGATGATCCACATGACTCGTTCCATCCCCCAAGACAGAAACTAAAGCTGATTGACTGACCGTTTCGATTTTTAAATCTGCACTTGCACCTTACAGATAAACGGTTTGCATGACGACCTTCGTGATCCTTGAAGGTGACAACAACACCTAGGGAAGCTCCAATAAATTTATTGTTGCACCAGTGAGGAAGGAGGTCGGTTTCAATCGAAGACCCCGTACTCTGATGGCAGAACCATGAGGGTATGTCACTTCCTGGGAAGCAAACGGCAACCAGAGGATCCAGAACTAGTCCCTGAAGTGGAGGGTTACGAAGAAAACCATTTAAGCATGAGCGTATGATAAGGATATCACCGGAACAAGAGAATAAAATGAAGACAGACCTTATGATTATGTTGAAGAGATGTCCTTGCCAGTAGCTGACTCTTGAGTTGGGCCTGAGCTACAATAGCTTCTTGTTCAGCTCTGTTCAGTTTGAAGCAATCCGTAAAAATGAAAGTAGTATGCATCCTCTCAGTTACTAGGGGAACTGTCACTGGTTTTGCAACTTTTTCCAGAGAAACACACCCATGAGCATCTACATACTGTATATTAGGTGGAAGCACCGGGAGAGAATTGAGCCTGCGGCAATGTTTTAAGTCAAGAAACAACAGACAATGAAGTTTCTCGATGCTCTCAGGTAGAGTCTCAATGTTGTTTCTGCTTAAGCATAGAGACCTCAACGAGTGTAAGGAACTAAAGTTGTCCGGCAATTTGTAGATATTGCAATTCGTCAGATAGAGGTCTGAAAGACAAGAGTTGCCTGAGAAAGGCAACAACGCCAACTCTGTGGAATCTTCGATGCTAGATCCACAGAACGAAAACACCTTCAGGTTACTCAAAAAAATCGTTTCAGGTGTCTGTTTGATGGAAGTTCCATCCATAAGCAAAATCTCTAAGCATCCCATCTCCTCTTTGATGGGTGGAAGACTCTCCAGAGCTGAGCAGCCAGAGAGAATCAGTTCCTGAAGAGATTTCAGCTTGTAAAGATCGTTGGGAAGACACTTCAACCTGCAACAATTCTTGAGATTCAGCAAAATAAGGTTGCGAAGACTCTCAATGCGTTCAGCAACTCGTTGTATGGTTGAGCCGTCTAAGTAAAGGGACTCAATATTTTCTGATATGATTTGAAACTCCTGAAGGTTTGAGCAGCCACTGAGGATCAGAGTCTTTAGAGACTTCAAATTGATTCCCTCCGGAAGACTCTCAAGGCTAGTGCACTCTCTGAGGTTCAGGTAAATTAGTTTGTTCATCTGTTCGATTGATGAGCCCAACATAACCAAACTCTTACAGCCTTCGAGATCCAATCTTTCAAGATTTTTGGCCCTGGACAAACCTGATAGATTCAGCAAGCCTTGTGACTGACTGAGGTCAACCCATCTTAATTTTTCTGTATTCTGTGGCACCTAGATGATGGTTATAATAATTAGTAAGGAGAAAAACAAAAGAATAATCTTTTTAAGATAAATAAAATTATATATAGCTGAGGAGAATGTACCTTCTCATCTTCCCACAGTTGTTTGATGTAGCTATGACGCAGACTGAGATCAACGAGTTCCTCTGGATTAAATTCTGATGGCAGGTACTCGTAAGGGTACCCCTGCCAGTGAAGATACACAAGCTCGTCCGGAAAATGATCAAGGTCTTCAGAGAACTGAATTTTATGCTTGTTATCACACCACTGGGAACAATGAGAATAGTGGAATTTCAGGAATTTGAGATTCGACATCTTCATGAAAACATCAGGACTTAGCTTGATCCTTTCGACATTAGACATGTTCAAGAAAATGCCTCTAACACAACCAGTTCCCTAGAAGGGATCAAAGGATGGAGGAACAGTTAAGAAAACAGAATATTGTAGATATGATGTACTGGAGAAAAAACCAATTAAAGGAGAAAGTAACTCACCGTGCTCTGCTCCAGCACATGGCGAATATCTTTGGGGTTCCACAACCTAGTACGTTTTCCTTCCCTTTTGACAGATGATTCATATCCAATTTCCTTCCCCATTGTATGCAGTAGATCATGCATCTCAAGCCGATTATAAGAAACAGTTAAGAAACACTTGTCTTCAAGATCCCTCATCACAGCTGCAGCATCGACACGATCTGACTTCAGGATGCTCGAAATGAAATCTGCTTTCTCCGACCTGAAAAAGCATGCTATGTCCAGAAACATGCTCTTCTGTTCATCATCTAATGTGTCATAACTCACTTTTAGCACTTTCTGAATCTCCTTGTCTGGCACTACCCTTAACCTCTCCCGTTTCTGTATCTAGAATGTTTTTTCCTTGTGACGTAGACCTGAACCTAACAACTTAAAAGCTAACGGATGTCCTTTAAACTTTTCCACGTATATAACAAAAATCGAAATGTTACAAAAATGGCCCATGAAATGACCAAGACCCAAGCCTGTACATGATAAGGATCACATGAGTTGATCTAGAAGCAGAAGAATAAGCTACTAGCTAAAGGATCCGTTACTCGTGCACGTGATGCGGCCTTTAGACTGTACGTAGATTGCGAATATGAGTTGTCGCTTTTCAGTTACAAGTGGGAAAGAGAGAGATATCGTGTATGACTGGGAAACTTAGAGTAAACAAGAGTAAAATAGAGAAGTGAAAATCAGAGGAAAAATAAAAGTGAGAAGGAGAATAAAATAGAGTAAATGTATATATATTCTTGTTTGGGTTAGAGTAAAAATGTATGTGTGTTTTCCTCTTTTTCAATAGCGATCACATGAAATAGGTGGAAAAGATGTTTCACTTGATTGGTTAAAAATGGAGTAATTGAGCAGAAAAAAAGATTTACTCCATTTCACTAACACTAGCAATGCCTTTCAGTCAGAACCATCGTGTGTTATTGACACCAATCGAGTACATCGTATTTATTTTGATTCTATTCAATTATTGGGTTTACATATAACAGAAACTCCGAAAATCTGAAAAACCTTATTTGAACGCCCACCCCTACTGAACTCACTTAATGAAGCTCCAAGCGGGGACGACGATTCTGGTTGATTAAAAAAAGAGAAACCAATTTCTTGCTGATTCAAATCCAGTGTCCCGGAAGTCACAAAAGACGTGGTCCTATGTATTCTGGGTTTCTTAGTTGATACTTCCTCAAGGTTATTACTTGAAGGATTTTCATGTGTAAGAGCACGAATTAGTTCTACATGAACCTGTGTCTCGGAAGCAATGGATGATGTGTTCTTGTGTGTTGACAACGTTGGATGATCAGAAGAACAAGCAGGACCCTTACTGCAGATTCCAGTGTGAAAATATGAGGTGCACACAGGTTGTCCCTGTCAAAAGTCAAATGTAGTGAAAACAGACGTTAAGGTGAAGGCGGACACAGATTTTATCGTTGGATAGTTGTATAATGAAGATTACTCTACCAAGTGTGGGCTTACCGGCTGAGATGGTGTAAATCCGACCACAGCTTTCAGGTTAATCTCTGGTGGCAGATGCTGAAGTCTATTACAATTCCCCACATCTAATGTAACAAGCCTAGTGAGAGCCACTATTGACGATGGTATTTCTTTAATGGCAGTCCCAGCGAGATATATCTTTGTCAGGTTTGGTGAGAAATCCTCAAGGTGCTCGAGCTCTGAGCAGCCGGATAGATTAAGAACTTCAAGAGATTCTAGATGAGCTGTGCTAGGAATTATACGCAAATGAGAACAGTCTTTCAGACTCAAGAAACTAAGCTTGCGATGATGAAGAATAGATGATGAGTTAACTTCAACCAGACTCGTACATCCTTCAAGATCAATATGCTCAAGGTTCGTAGCCATTGAAAGCCATGAGAAATCAGTCAACTGTCGGGAGTGACTCAGAATGATCCTCTTTAGCATCTCAAGACTCTGTTTACAAACACGAACAACCAAAATGAGAGATCAAGTAAAAGCTATTTATCTCACGTATGCAGCAGATTGCACCATAATGTCAAGACATACCTCTGTTCCTTCCCATAGTTTTGTCAAGTTGCTGTATGGCATGTTCAGTTCTACAAGATTTTCAGGATTGAAGTTCCCAGGTAAGGACTCTAGAGGATATCTTTCCCAATGGAGTAGCCGTAGCTCATCCGGCAAAGAAAGGAGGCCTTCAGGAAGAGAAACTTTGCAGTCGTTTTCAGAAGTTGGATAGTGGAGCTTCAGCAATCTAAGTCTATCCATCTCCTCAAATACATTAGAACTCAGCTTCAGTTTCAAGCCAGACGCATTTAGAAATATGCCTTCAATTATTTCTGTTCCCTGAAGAAAATTGCAAAGAAATTAAGAAACTTTAGGATTTTCTAAGTGAAGAAAGGAACATAAGCAGTACTCTAAAGTTTCAATATAAATAGTAAAGTGTTATTTTTTATTTTTTTTGCTGAAGCATAATAATAAAGTAATATACATGTGATAAAGACTTACTGAATTGTTTGTCAGCACATCAACAATGTCACTAGAATCCGACAATCTGCTACGCTTGCCTGCCTCTTCGTGTTCTTGACGAACAACAAATCGACCCATGTCTTGGAAAATATTAGGCATCTCTATCCTGTTATCTACAAGGCTGATGAGGGACTCATCAATGAGACCAGAGATTCCTAAATCTGTAAGAAAACCGCAACCATCAAGTATGTTCACCACATGATCTTTATTCTCTCCTTTGAAAAAACATGCGAGGTCCAAAAATGTATTCTTCTCGTTGTCATCTAGTTCTCTAAAAATTCCTCCAAATGCATCACGAATCTCGATTGGTGGATGGTGATGTAATATACTCAGATGTTCTTCCTCATCGCTAATACATTGCTTTTGAATAGACGAACATAAGGCCCGTAGAGCCAGTGGATTGCCACTAGCGTAGTTCACCAGCTCCTCGATCAAAGACATCCTGACCTTCCAATTTTTTTCAGTGGCAAACTGGCGGCAAAGGCGAATAGAGTCAGACTCGGATAATTTCTTGATCTCGTAAATCTCTTTGGCGTTACATTTTACGAGAACTTGCCTATTCCTAGATGTTAAGATGATTGTATGTCCACCAGAAAACCAGCCAAACCCTCCAACCAAGACTTCGGCATCTCTAGCATTACTGACACCATCAAGGACAATCAGAACTTTTTTATCACGGAACCTATCTCTTGTGAAACTTAGTTTTGTACCACATGGGTCTATGAAAACTTTTTCTTCTCCAAAGATTTTTGACAAGAATTCTTCACGCAAAGGATTCAGCCCTTTTGTTTGACACAATTGATGAAAGTCTGGCAAAAAGTAGCACACGTCATATCTCTCACCTTGTGTTCTGAAAATTTCTCTAGAGAAGGTAGTCTTCCCTATGCCGGCCATACCCCAAAGTCCAACAATATGTGGTGCTGAAGATTGCGAACTATTCAGCAGGGACAATATATAACTTAACTGCAGACTTTCTGTTAGATTACTCCCAGTTTTAGAATTGACTTGGACATCTCTAACAATATTCTTTGCAAGCATAACCTCGTCCCTGGGAAGAGAAAACATCAGAATCAGAGATATTCACCACACCATACAATTATAAAATATTGAGAGAAGAGAAATCATTTTACCCTTTCTTATACTGATGATATCTATCCGTGGAAGTTAATTCCTTGACTGCCGCCTTCCATTTCAGAACTTGGGATGCCTGGACTGAATTCTCAAATTGTGCAAATGCTTTTTCAAAAGAGCCAGCCTGGTCCTTGACGTTACAAAACTCTACTTCAAAAAAGACAGGAAAGAGCATAAGCTCGTTTGCTTTCGAATGATCCATGAGGGCCACAAATCCATCCATGCATTCTCTGGAAGAAACATAGTTCATGGAGAAAATGATAATACCAAGCTGTGACTTGTCTAGCAGATCCTGATTCCCATTGACTGGGCTCCTGGATAGATCATAACCCAGAGGGGCGAAGCCACGGAGACGTAACTCGTTGAAGATGTAGCTGATGAAGTATCTCTCTTCAGAGCTTTGGTTGTAACCACAAGAAATGACTAAAATATGGTCAACCCCTGTAATGCTATACCCAGAGACTCTTGGCTGTTCCAGCGTCTCGGAGGATGTGACAGAGTCCGGAAGAAGATAAATGCAGTCTCTGGGGGCGGCACCACCGTCCCCAAAGGATATGGTTGGTGGTGCTAGATCATGACATGGAAATGTATCCTGACACGGATCCAACTGTAGAGCAGCTGGTGCTGGATCATGACATGGAAAATTATCCGACTGGAATGGGGGAGTCAACTGTAGAGGAGCGTCACCGTCCATAAAGGATATGGTGGATGGCGCTGGATCATGACATGGAAAATTATCCGACTGTAGAGCAGAGCCACCGTCCCCAATGGACATAGTCAGTGGTGCTGGATTCTCATACAGAAGACTATTGTTGCGCCTTCTGAAGCCAATGGAGAGCCTGCTGCTGTCGGTACGGTGTCGTTGGATGAAAACAAAGTCTCCGATTCCCAGCTGCTTCTCCTTAACGTAGCTGCTCCAAGCTTCGGTGAATTCGTAAATTTGACTGACTTTAAGGTATGAGAACTCGAACATCCATGGTTTTCCTTCCTCGTCCTCTAACTGGAGGAAGTTGTCAGTGCTTCTGAAGACAGTGGCTAATGGAAAGTACTTACAGGCGTCCTTGTTGGCGGTAACGACGAGGCGGTGCAGGTCATCGCTGGTTGTCAAACATTTCTCGCAGAGATTATGTTGTTGTTGTCCTGCAGGGATATTGAGCTTCTTCTCGTCACCAATCTGCGTTTTCTTCAAATGTTCATTCAATACCAAGGGGCTGCTAAATGGATTTTCCTTATCGTCTTCGTCCATCTCTTTGAAGGAAGCCGCGTTGATACCTTCCCCGGCATCATCGGCGGTGCTCCCAGACGGCGGACGTTGGCGGTTGAACTCCAACAATTCTTCCCAGTATTCCTTATCGTCTTCGTCCATCCCTTTGAAGGAAGCCGCGTTGATACCTTCCCCGGCGTCATCGGCGGTGCTCCCAGACGGCGGAGGTTGGCGGTTGAACTCCAGCAATTCTTCCCAGTATTCCTTATCGTCTTCGTCCATCCCTTTGAAGGAAGCCGCGTTGATACCTTCCTCGACCTTCACGATAACTTTGGAAATCGATTCCTAACACTGAACAAGTTGGATTGATTTCCACCAAGTCAAACAAAAACTTGATCGACAATCACTCTTGGATCTATTTCCACCTAGCGATACAAAGAACCTTACCGTCAGTGTGGCTTTTTTTTTTTTTTTTTTTTTTTTT
>NW_013617503.1:0-37296 GCF_000695525.1 Brassica oleracea var. oleracea | reverse complement strand
CTTTTTTTTTTTTTTTTTTTTCTTTTGTCGTCAACATTTTCTGCTTTTCATATCTAAACTATATCTGACTTTTCCTAAAAAAATTACAATCTTATACCATTGCTTAAAAAAATTACAATCTTATGCCACTACCGGCTTTTAATATAGTCATTTAACAATATTATTAAATTTAAAGACTTAAGTCACTTAACAGTGATGTGTTTCAATACCAAAAATACATCGGTTTATGTTAGTGCAGAATCAAATCCAATTTATACAAAATTCAATAGTCTACTGTTATACACGAGTTGTGTAAGACCTATCACATAATTATCGAGGAACTGTTTCTCATCTAAGTAAATTTTTCACGTATACCACCACTATGTCAATTACATATGTTTTTTTTTTTTGTAAACTATCAATTACATATGTTGGTTCCTGTTTTTGTTACAATTGTGTAATTTCCAGGTTTCTTTAAAACATGTACGAAACATTATTGAGCAAAAGCTGGACCTTCAAAAGCACTTTCCTGCTCATACAAAAACAAGACCAAGAGAAAAAAATACGTAAATATATGATTCTACATCAAATAGGTTTGTATAAAATGCATATATATATATATATATATAACTAGGTGTTTTTCTCGTGCTCATGCACGGATACAAACATTTACGTAATGATTGAATTAAAACAATTAATAAAAAAATATTCTTTGTTTATAAATTTTAAGTTAATTTTTAATCTCTATAATATTATTTGAAATGTCAGTTTGTTATGTATTATTATGTTCCCATCTTAATTGAATATATGATTTCACATATAATATTTTGAATAGTTTCAAATATTTATTTTTCTGTTAAATTATATCTATTATTCTAAATTAAAAAAAATGATTTTTAGCTATATTAAAATTGGACTATTATTTTCTTAATTTCATGTAGTTAGGTTCATTTTCTTACATTTGTAAATATATTGGTGTTTTTTGTATAAATGGGTATATATTATTTTAGAAAATAGGAAACATAAATATTAAATCAGAATTGCATTAATAAACATAACTTGTAATATTTTGAAAATTCATACAACAGAACACTACTACACATTAGATCTTGAGGTCAGCATTAAATTAGGGTTTATGGTTTAAAATTTAGGAGGTGGGATAAGGTTGGGGTCAGCATTAAATTCTTCCAGAATATCATAGATATTCCATAATTTCACCAATATATAGTATGATATTTATTTTGTTCAATTCCATTATATTTGGATTGAAGGTTTATATTTGGGTTTATGATTATATTTGGATTTAGGGTTTAATAATTATGGTTTAGGATTTGGTATTTAGGAGTTGGAGATAGGGATGTGACATGGTTTAGTATTTAAGGGTTGTGATGACTAATGCTCAAAATTATCTACATTGAGTTGTAAACATGTCGTTTAAAACGTAGAGTAGATAACTAATGCTCAAAATTATCTATATTTATTTGTCTTACTAGCACCAACTAAAGATATAACAGGATAAGTTAGACTTTAAATGTTACTTATTAAATTAAGTCAAAATCAATTTCATTCAATGTCATTCTATTAATTTTATTTCAGATTTTAGCTATTTTACAAATTAACCCACAACAACACCAGCTCTCTCCTCACCCTACATAAAAAAAAAACAAAGCAGTAAAGTTAATAATAACAATAACAACACAACTCTCTCCTCACCCTACCCCATGTAACTTCTCTCTCTTCTTTTTTTGTCGGTAATATCACTCTCTTTATTACACATACAAAGTTATATACATATACTAGGGTAAACCCGCCCGTATGTGTAAGTGAAGAAACCATAGAATACATATTTAGATTAAGTGAAGAAACAATATAATACATATTTCTTTTACGTACATTTAAAATACTCACACTAAGTATTTAGAACGTTCACTATTTTTTTTGTTTTTTTTTTGTTAAAAATCACAGGTTTGTCTAATTTATAAGTTGACTTTTTTTAGTGGATAGTTATATATTATGTTTGAGCAATTATTTTATAAATTATTTACTTTTATATGATATTTAAATATTGAGAATCAAAGATGGTTGACTAAATTGTGTAATACCATGCTTAGTTATGATTCTCTGAATAAAACAATAACTTTTTTTATTAAGAGAGTTTCATTTATTTTATTTGATTTTATTTATTTCTTATCGAATTGTTGTTTATTGCTGTATTCATTTAGACTTTACTGCTATTTACTTTAATCTTCAATATTACAATTGAATTAGGTTCGTTCATTGAACTTCGTTAAATATTTAAATTAATTTTTTAGTGGATGGGTTATATATTATGTTTGAACAATTATTTCTTATATATGATATTTAAATTACATCTGTTTATTGTAATAGTGGTGTTTATTGTTGCTATATATTTTTTTAACTGATTCCACTATAATACCAAAACAGTACGAAACCAAAAATCTGGTTAACCAAAAAGTTTCATAATCACAACATAAATACGAAAGTTACCAGGTATACCAATTATACTTTACCTAAAAAAAATCAGAACTGATTATTTAAAAAGTTGCAAGACAACTCCATTATTCAGTGGATGGTAAAAACTTAGCAACCGGAAATGGAATTGGGAAATTTTTGGCCAGCTTCATTGTCTCCATAGTTGGAGTGATCAGGACCCCTTGTAGTTTCTTAAGATTGGATCCTTGTCACCATCCGTTGTTCCTCCTTCGTGTTGGCCAGTGGATCAGTTTGCGGAGGAATTGGTTGGACACTTCTGAACAGCCTTCGGGTGTTGCAGCAGCATCACACATGGTGTTATCTGGACCAATGTTTCTACAATTTGGGTTTGAGTCCACAGAGAGATTACAGCCCCTCATCAGCTGGATGGTTCTCACGAAGCATATAAGATGGTAGATACAATAATAATAGAAAAAGCTGAAAAACCAATTTCTTCCCTTGTAAGTGTCATATCATCAACCAAAAAAATTGTTTGTCTAGCTTCACCTGTAATTTTAGGAAAAAAAATTGGGCCTCACTGATACAACCCGACTAATGGCATAGGAAAGATAATCATTTAAGCAAAGTTGACGTTTGTACACGAATAAAAAGATTACACATTGCAAAAAATGATTGTATTATCTCTCTGATCTTTGACCCAAAGCGGACAAACCTCTGAGTTCTGGTCTCTCTCTCTCACTGGTACCGCTATGAATTTTCTTGCAAGCTCGATTTTGCTTTTGATCCTTACGGGAACAGTGGTTAGTTACACGTGTGAATCTCGGCCCCGTCGTTCATAAGCGGAGACGATTCTGACCATTGATTTCGATTGGAGATCTGGTCTTCACTCCAAGGTCCAAAGTCTCTAAGTCGTAAATTAGTTGTTTTGGTTTCAGTGAAATTGATCAAGCTATTGTTTTATATCCAACAAACTACATAGGCTCTTCTTACGGTTTGTCATATTGTAGATAGTGTTCAAAGGTTTGTTTATTCTAACCTGCTTGTGCGTCGTTAATCTCTGGCTCTGTCTCCTCTCACTCGATAATCATGGATCTCGCTCCTTCTTCTCCAGCTGATCTCTCACCGTCACCACCTCCTGTGCACCTATCGACGACTACTCTCCGACAATAGGAATGAATGAAGAATGTGGAGGTTTAAGGAATCAATACCTGAGAATATGTCTACGTTTTGTAACTCCATTTGAAGTAGGGATGGTGGTTGATGATCTTCAAGCTTCCCTGGTTAAACATAATAAGGAACTACATATACATGATATGAAACTTAAAAAGAAGAATTTTAAAATAAACTAACTAAAAGCAAACAAACTAAACCATTGATTAGATATATAATATCAACTCATTCTCATAGAGAATGGACGTTGGCAATAAATTAACGGGAAGGACTTCAGAAGAGGAGAGAAATAGCTTTCTCAGAATTGTTGATACCATGCAAATCAGGTCCCACAGTATCAACTATCAAGCATAACCTAAAGAACCCAAAAAAGACTCTCAACACACATATGCAAAAGACACATTCACCACCGACTTAGAAACACGCCGGTAAACTCTGAAACCACCGACAAATAAAAATGCTTCAAGCTAGCCAATGAAATAGCCTTTAAATCAAGGAATTCCTTAAATAAAAGCTACCAGCATCGTGACACACAGACACATCGCTTCAAACCCAAAAAGAGGCACATACCCAATTGCAAAGAAAGCAATCTGAAACCATCGGACAGTAGATCCTGCACTTCCAACTTCAATTCATCCCTGAAAATAACAATTAGCTTGAAAGGGGATAAAAGAAAAGCATTCCTATGATAGATAGACCAATTGAAACCAATAGAGAAGAACAGAGAGATGGTCAGAAAGGCCTACTTTATGCAGAAACCTCCGTCCAACCCACCATTAATACCTTTCCTCACTATCATCAATGGCTTTCTCTTTATTCTTAACCACTTTCATCCTCTTTCTCTCCTCCATCGCCGCCGCTTTCTTCCTCCTACTGTGCCACACTCCTTTTCGACGATTATCTTCCGCCGTGAAGTCTCGGGCTTCCTGCAAGAGCTCACAGGCGAGAGGACTTTTCCATTGTGCTCTACAAAAGTTTTTAGAGTTTATATGATGTGAAGAATAAAATGATGAGGTTTACGGAATCAAGACTCAGCTATTTATATATGTAGTTTCACCGACTGGAAGCTAGGTGGGAGCTGAAGAATCATGGAAGGAGTGGGGGAGATGAAGTTAAGGAAAACTTTAATGACATTGATTGAATCCGGTTTGAGTTCCGTTACGTTGCTGATTTTCCATTGCAAGAGAAAAGAAATCCTATCGGTTCGACACTACAACGGCTTACGCTGGAGATTGACCAGAAAAAGTCGTCCTCCTTAACCTAATTGAAACTCCGTTGTCGCAAGAACGGCCACGACCTTAAAAAAGGTTGACAAAGTGAAGGGCCAACAAAAAGCCCATGGCACGACACAAAGCCCAACTCGCGTCCCCTTCGTTTTAATGAAACGCAGCGGAGAGAGAGGCCTGGACACGTGTCGCAACCAGGGACTTCGACTTTCCTAGCTGGATGCTGAGCTGGATGGTCTAGGAGGGATTCAAACCCTTTTATATATATAAAGATATATATATATATTAATAAATATAAACACTGGAGTATATGATTTGTTTAATGTATTTTTTTTTTCCAGCTATTGATTTCATTTCATGCTCAAACGAGCAAAAGAGTTGAAGTTACAACATACACAAACACCCACTCATTAGAAATTTACATACTACCATTTCTAACAAACTGGTCATACTAACCCAAAAACAAACCATACCAAGATCAAAGAAAACTAGACCTGATCTCACCCAAAAATCACCTTGCGTATTGTCATTACCATCCAAAACCTATAGAAGAAAGGCTTTCCTCATACCCAAAGAGATCCAAAAGCTAAAAAGGAGTACCAGTAGCTACATAAGACTGAGCATAGCCACCTTTGATCACACTTTGAGCAACGAGGAAGGCTCCTCTATTGGAAGATCTTTCTTCTTTTTGCAACCTCCACCATTCAAAATTTTCCAACCTCTTCATGATCTCAATATGTTGACATTTGAAACTAGGCCAAGCCTTTGGTCTTAAGACAACATTCGGAAAGGTTGTATCATCTAAGGCTATTATGATTCTGCGAAGATGGTGGGAATGAAAGGAATCCATCGACCATAATAGCGCTTGATATTTAGCTTCCTCCAAGGAGCAAATATTGGAAAAAGCACGCCTACTGTGCATAAGAACCTTTCCTTTATCATCTCTGACCACCCAAGCAGCTCCACTCCTAGCTTGCACTCTGTTCTAATCAACACCAATGTTACCTTTCAAACATCCTCGCGAAGGAACTGACCAGGACTTTGTAAGAACCATCCCTGCCTCATGTTCTTCCTTCTCTCTCAGCTGTTCATTCTTTTGAGCCAACAACCAAAATTCTGCTTCCTCCAACACCTTAACCACAAGATCAGAAGCCGATACTTTCTTTGCTTCAAAGATGATACCATTTCTGTATTTCCACAAATACCATACTATCCAAGGGATTGCATTTCTCACTTCCTCAGGAATATTTTTGTTCTTCATCAACACTAACAAAGAGTGAAAGTTAGAGAAGTGAGATACCTTATTGAAACCATTTTCAGGATGCGAGACGTTGGCAAGAGCCCACACTTGTCTTGCAATGGAGCATTGGAAGATAATGTGATTAATAGACTCTTCTTGAGCACCGCAATCCTGACAGCAAGGGTCCATTTTAATTCCCCTCTTCACAAGAAGCTCCCCCACTGAAATTGCATTACTAACAGCTCGCCAGATAAACGTTTTAATCTTTGGAGCTGTTTGTAATTTCCAAATATCCGCTTTCAGATCATTTAGAGATGGGCGGGCTTCAGCTTCTCTGATCTCTTCTTTTCTGCGCAGGTTGTTGATAAACCAATATCCGGATTTCACCGAATAACTGCCATTTCTATTATGCACCCATACCCAATAATCTTCTTCCCCAAAAGCAGTTTTCATAGCCAAAATCCTATCGATATCTTCCTGATAAAACAACTCATGAAGTTTTTCCATATTCCAGCAGTTTTTCTGAAAGTTTATCAGATCACTGACCCTAAGCAACAGGTCGACAAAGATGTTCTTCATGAGCGGAGCCCTTCTCACATCACCTTCAATCCAATGGTCCACCCAAACTGATACAGTCTCTCCATTTCCAATATACTTCCTTAGACCTTGTCTTAGCAAATCTTTCCCAAACTGAATGCTACGCCAGGCATAAGAAGGTCTTGGACCATTCTTAGCCGATAGGAAGTCTGAGCTCTTGAAATACATGCTTTTAAACACTCGCGCTAGCAATGACTCAGGATGGTTTAAGATTCTCCATGCTTGTTTAGCTAAAAGAGCTTGGTTGAAACTCTGAATGTCTTTAAATCCAAGACCCCCTTGTTTTTTTGCTAGGCATAGTTTAGTCCAGCTCAACCAATGCATCTTTCTCTTATGCTCCAACGAGTTCCACCAAAAATCTGTCATAGCCTTGGTGAGATTATCACAAGATTTCTTGGTTAATTTAAAACAAGACATGGCATAAACCGGCATTGCCATAGCCACCGCTTTGATAAGGATTTCCTTTCCACCCAGAGATAGAAGTTTTAAGAACCAACCAGATAGTCTATCCTTGAGTTTGTCATAGATGTAAGCCAATACCTCCATTTTGGATCCACTGAAGCACTCTGGCAACCCTAGATAGGAACCCGAACCACCCTCCTTCTCAATACATGTGATCAGTTTAATCTCGGCTTTAATACTCTCTTTGACCTTAACCCCAAAAGTAATGCCAGATTTTGCTACGTTGATTAACTGCCCAGTAGAACTTTCATATATTTGCAAAATCTCCATCAGCTTCTTTGCTTGCTCAGAAGACGCTTTGCAAATGAGTAAACTATCATCCGCAAACAACATATGATGAATCATCGGGCCCTCCCCTGAGAATTGAATCCCTTGTAAGCTTCCAGTCTCTACTGCCTTGTGTATCAAGTGAATCAGACCCTCAGTGCATAACACAAAGAGAAACGGCGACATCAGATCTCCCTGCCGAAGCCCTCTTTCTGGAAGAATAGATCCATAAGGAACGTCGTTGATCAAGGTAGCATATTTGACCGTTGACACACAAAACATTATCTTATCAATCCAGTCCTCATCAAATCCAATGCTCGAAGCAAAGCACGCAGGTAACCCCATTCAACATATCAGATTTGATTGCCATAAACCCTGACGACATCTGATCATTGGTTCTCAAAGCATGAATTACCTCATGAGCAATGAGGATGTTATCTGTTATGAGTCTTTTTTCCACGAAGGCTGAGTGCGTTGGAGACACGATATCTGCCATCATCGGTTTCAACCTAGAGACCATAATCTTTGAGATGATCTTGTATAGTACAGAGCAAAGGCTTATCGGCCTCAGGTCAGACGTAAGTATTGGATCATCAATCTTAGGCAATAAGCAGATGTGAGTGAAGTTCCAATCAAAAGGGAAAATACCAGACGAAAAGAATTCACGAACTTCCAAAATCACATGATTGCCTATTATCTCCCAATATTTTTGAAAGAAAAGACCCGTCATCCCATCAGGGCCAGAAGCACTTCCCGGATTTATTGAGCCTCTTCATAGCTCACGTCCTTGGATAAGGACTCATTCATACTAGGAGACACACGTCTTGGAAACCCCTCAAACAACTCAGAAAAATTCCCGCCATTGGTAGACTTGAACATCTTTCTAAAGTAATCACTGGCTACTTCACCCTTGGCTTCCTCCGAGAAACGGTCTTGACCATTATCACCCCTTAGCTTGATAATTTGCTTTCTGGCTCTATTAAACTTGACTGCAGCATGATAATACCTCGTATTCAAATCACCTTTGGTAGCCCACTTCTCCTTACATCTTTGCTGCCAATAAACTTCTTCCTCTTTATATGCTTTGACCAGCTCCGATTTCAGAAAGTTGATACGCACTGTCGAGGACCCAAGTAAGGATTGTTCCTTTTCAAGTGCACACTGAATCTGTTTTATTTTATCCCGGGAGTTCAGATTCTCTTTCTTCTTCCATTTACTTAAAGCCTTTCTGCATCTCTTCAATCTATCAGATACTGAAGCTTCAATTAACGGATGATTAGATGACCAAGCTTTCTTGATCTCTTCTCTGACCCCATTCTTATGCAAGAATCTGCCATTAAACCGAAACTGACCTCTTTTAACTTGAGACGTCGAGAATAGCTTGACCATGACGGGTCTATGATCAGATACTCTCTTATCCATGAACACCTGATTTGACGCAGGAAACAGTTGGAACCAACTTTTGTTCCCGAAACATCTGTCCAGCTTAGATTGAATGGACAAGGTTCCCCTATTCCCCCCCCCCCACGTGAAGTTTGACCAATTTCCAACATGTCATTAAACGGTTTAAATGACATATCACTTCTTGGGCCTCCTATCTCCTCTGCATTGTTTCTTATCTCGTTGAAATCCCCAATCATGCTCCATGGTTCCTTCCTGAAGACACCTATCCGAGATAATCTTTCCCACAACTTAGGTCTGCCACACCGAGCAGTTCCCCGTAAACACAAGAAATAAAAAAGCCGAACTTCCCAAACTGTACATGAAAATCCAGCAGGTGCTTATCCACATACTTAAAGTCTATATACACCGAGCTCTTCCACATCAGGGCTAGGCCTCCGCTATACCCAATAGGATTCACAGTCATGATCTTATCGTAGCCTAACCAAGTCTGAATATCTACAAGGGCGTCTTTCTTCTGCTTAGTCTCCATCAAAAACAAAATGTCTGGGGAATGATATTGTCTCATCTCCCACAATCTTGGAATCACCAGATCTTGTGCACGGCCCAAGCCCTGGCAATTCCAACTAACCATAGTCATTTAGATATTGGATGGTCCCTCGTTCGGGACCACCAATGGTTTCTTAAACCTTGCAGAGCTTTGAGATGGCTCGACATCTTGTTGTGCCTTCCTTTTCGCATCAGAAACCACACCTTCTCCAACCTTCTTCCCCGTGTCATTATCTGCTTTCATAACAGCTTTACCATTTGCCTTCCTTGTGAAAGTTCCTGGCCTTCTTCGAGCTTTAGTTTTCTTCGGAGGAGTCCCGGATGTACTAGTTTCAAAGAAACCAGTATTAAAACCCGTTGAACCCTCATGAGAGAAACTAAGTTGAAGAGGCATCGACTGAGACTTAGCTGTTGGCACATCCGAAATAATCTTTCCAGACTGCAGAACCTTAGTACCCGCAGCAATCGCAGACGCCATCAACTTCACAGGTTTTGAGGAAGATTTCGATTGGTGACTGAAATCATACACAATTCCTTTGCCTTTATCCAAATCTGTCGTTATTGTTGGTGTTGGCTCTAGCATAAGCATAGTCCTTCTATCAATTGGATCATTCTCTAGCTCCTCCAGCGATTTCCTAACTCTCTCAACTCTAACCACCTTTTCTGGACCAGAAGCCACCCTTAAGTAAGTTCGCATACCTTCCAGAACTTCCTCAGCAATCTTAGGCTTCCCCGAGATAGGATCTATACCCAAAAGCTTCTCCGGAATGACACCAAACAAAGGATCAGACGCTGCCAGCGATTTTATAAATTCCGATCTTCTATTCTCATTTCAATGGACCTGCCGGAGACTTATCGGCTAGCAAATGCATTTTGTTGAAGAAAGGACATTGGCTCTGTTCATGTGTGAGCCTCTGGCAGGTATAACACCTTTTCTGCAACCTTTCATAGTCATATAAGATTCTCACCTCCTCCCCTCCTGGAATTGTGACTTTCTTAAATCTTCTGAGAGGCCTTGCGACATAAAAATTCACCAGGACCCTTACGTAATCTCTGAGTTACGGCTTATCTGGATCAAAAGCCACTTCAACCACCTGACCAGCGAAATCCCCCAGAGACCATAAATGGAAGATAGTCCTCTGGAGGTTTTTCTACCCATCTCTTTAACACAATTGGCCATAGATGGAAGGTGTGAACGCCTCTGTTGAGAACATCAAGAAGATCGTGTTCATGTTTGAAGATAAACTGAAAACGATCTTTAGAGAGGGCCACACCCCCTCACTCTGTCATAAAGCTGCCATTTCTTAGGCATTTCAACAATCAGCTCAGACATCTTTTGACATGACGGATTCAGGAGACGACCCACCAAGCTTAGAGAGTTTCTTCCTGTAGAATAGTACTCCGGCGAATCCGGTAGAATGAATGGTTCATCATCTTCTTCTTCCAAAGACAAGTGATACAAAGCTTTATCTGGATGCGACGACATCACAACCTTGAAAAAAACAAACCCTAGAAATTGCAATCGATTTACTCAGAACCTCGTGGAAATATCTAGAAAGAGGATACTTTTCTTAGTATAAAACGTGTTTATTTAGAAACCGGGTCCCACTTTGCAATAAAGAGTACACCACTAGCTATCTTACGCCGAGAGAAAACACCTTTTGAAAAGCATTTGTGAACCGCTAGTTATATGCGTTTAATGTATTTTAAATCGAATATAAACACAATCACTCTCTTGAATTATTTTCCAGCTAGCAATACAAAAAGCCTTATGGTCACTCGTCAGTCAACTCTTGATCAGTTCAACCAAGCCATACAAATCAGATCCTACCCGCCCGAAGTTCATCTCATGGCTGCTAAATCTTCCTCCAAATTCGACGTGTTTCTCAGTTTCCGAGGCAAAGACACGCGTAATACCTTCGTATGCTATCTCAAAGATTTTCTTAAACGGAAAGGGATCGACGCGTTCATCGATGAGGAACTCCGACGTGGCGCCAACATCTCACTGCTTCTCGAAAGGATTGAACAGTCAAAGATCTCGATCGTCATTTTCTCGGAGAATTACGCGGATTCCAGGTGGTGCTTAGAGGAACTGGAGAAGATCATGGACTGCAAGAAGACCTTCGATCAGGTAGTTTTACCAGTCTTCTACAAAGTTCGGGCCTCGGACGTGAGTTGTCAGACTGGGAAATTCGGAGCTCCGTTCGACAAACCCGAAGAGAGTTTCCGGAAGTATGAACATCGAATCCCGGCATGGAGAAAAGCCCTGAGTGATGCATCTGAAATCTCCGGCTATGTTCTTGAAGAGGACAGGTACCCTAACCTACCAATGTTTTGGTTTTGAACATTTAAGTTGATTCCGGTTTATGATCCACTTTAAGTATATGTTTGGGTTTTGGTTAAAACTCCAGCAGTAGTAATTGATGATGATGATTAAGCCTCGGTTTAATATTTTGACCCTCAGTCAAATTAATTAATATGGATAATCATTAGAGAAAAAGACAAAAATAGCACTAAATCAAGTTTTGTTTGTAATTTCGAATGATTGGCAGAACTGAGCTCGAGTTTGTTGACAATATTGCCAAAGAGACGTCCAGGTTGCTAAACAAGTTATCTCCATCCGAATTTCCTGGTCCAGGGATTGAATCGCGTACCATGGAACTGGAAAATTTAATGTGTTTTGAAGAGACGAGATGTGTTCGTATCGTTGGGGTTCTTGGGATGGCTGGGATTGGAAAGACAACTGTTTCAAATTGTGTGTATGAGCGAAACTTGGATGGTTTCGATGGTTGCTGTTTTCTTTCAAATGTTCAAGACGAGTTAAAACTACAAACAATAGATCAGTTGCAGCAGAAACTCCTGCGTAAGCTATTAGATGACGAAAAGCTTGAAGTTGGAGCTTCTGTAGGAACACACAAAGTCTTAAAGGATCGTCTTCGGAACAAGAAGCTGTTTATTGTGCTCGACAACGTGACCAATGAAAAACAAATAAGCCTTCTACTTGGGGAAGCGGGAAAAGAACTGTACCGACAAGGAACTCGGATCATTATAACAACAAGGGACAAGAAACTGCTAGACAAGGTTGTGGATGGGACATATGTGGTTCCGAGATTGAACGGAAGAGAAGCTCTGGAGCTTTTCTGCTCGAAAGCATTTTCTACTAATCCCGACAACATGGCAGAGTACATGGATCTATCAAACAAGTTTGTGGATTATTCTATAGGGCTTCCACTAGCTCTGTGCTTGTTAGGTTCTGATCTTCGTAGGAAAGATATCCAATATTGGACGAAGAAACTGGAGGGACTAGAGAATCAGCTAGACAAGAATATCCAAAAAGAACTGAACACTAGTTATGAGGAACTATCCGATGAAGAGAAGAGCATATTTCTTGATGTGGCGTGTTTCTTTTATTCGGAGAAGTTTGATTCTGTTTCGAGGATTCTGAGCACTTACCGTGATGATGAGTCTAATGTGATAAATGATCTTGTTGATAAGTGTTTGGTGACCATTTCTGATAATCGGCTTGAGATGCATGACCTACTGCTGAAAATGGGAAAGGTTATTGGTTATGAATCATCCATCAATGAGGTGGGTAAGCGTGGTCGGTTACGGAACCCAAAAGATATTTGCCGCATCTTAAAAAATAAAAACAAGGTGAACCAGAGAATGTTTCTTTTGTTTTTATGAATGTGGTTTTGTCAACTACTTTTTATGTTTATCTTTTATTTTTACTTTTCCAGGGCACCAAGAAAACTAGAGGCATCTTCTTAGATATGTCTAATGTTAAAAGAATGGAGCTACCTTCTGATATTTTCACGAAGATGTTGAATCTCAAGTTCCTCAAATTCTACAATTGTTCCGAATGGTGTGAGAAGGATTGCAGATTACAACTTCCTGGTGGGCTTGATTACTTTCCAGATGAGCTGGTGTATCTCCACTGGCAAGGGTACCCTCTGGATTATCTTCCAATGAACTTCGACCCGGAAAAGCTGGTTGTTCTTAATCTGCGTTATAGCAACATTGAGCAGTTGTGGAAAGAAGAGAAGGTACAGTTTTGGCTGTAAAATCTCTTATTAGTACCATATAATAGTGTTGTTAAGTCTGCATGTGGTTATTAAATTATGGATCTATTTATTGCAGGACACAGGAGAGTTGAGGTGGGTCGATCTCAGTTATTCAAAAGAGTTGCTGAATCTATCTGGCTTGTCGAAAGCTAAAAAACTCGAGAGGCTGGATCTTGAATGCTGTGAAAGTTTAGCCGAGTGTTCATCGATCCAGGAGATGGAAAGTCTTGTTACACTGAATCTCAGAGATTGTCTAGAGCTCAAGAGTCTTCCAGAGGAAACCAATCTGAAGTCTCTGAAGACTCTTATCCTCAGTGGTTGTTCAAAACTCATTAACTTTCCAACTATATCAGAAAACATAGAATCTCTATATTTGGATGGCACAGCGGTAGAAAGAGTTCCTGAATCCATAGGTTATCTCCGAAACCTTGCTGTGCTAAATCTGAAGAAGTGTTGCAGCTTGATGAGTCTTCCTGACAATTTTTGCAAGCTGAAATCTCTGAAAAAACTGATTCTCTCTGGTTGTTCAAGGCTAGAGAGTTTTCCGGACATCAATGAAGACATGGGTAGCTTAGAGATTCTGCTCATGGATGAGACTGCCGTCAATCAAATTCCCAGAAAAATGCATATGAGCAATCTCAAGCTGTTCTCATTTGGTGGATCTAAAGTCCAGGATCTCACATGTTTGGAATTGCTTCCTTTCTCTGGCTGCTCTGGGTTATCAGAAATGTATCTCACAGATTGTAATCTGTACAATTTGCCAGAAAACTTTAGCTGCTGCTTATCCTTCCTGCAGTCTTTATGCTTGAGCAGAAACAATATCAAGAATCTACCTGGAAGCATCAAGAAACTTCATCATCTAAAGTCCCTTTACTTGAAGCATTGTGAAAAGCTCATTTCTCTCCCAGTGCTTCCATCAAATCTGCAGTACATGGATGCTCATGGCTGTACCTCACTTGAAACAGTAGCAAAACCCATGACGCTTATTGTAGTAGCTGAGAGGACCCATTCTACTTTCGTCTTCACTGATTGTTTCAAGCTAAACCAAGATGCACAAGAAAATATTATGGCTCATACTCAACTCAAGAGTCAAATACTGGTGAATGCATCTCTTCAACGTAATCATAAGGTTCAGCTCTCTTTACTCTGTTACTATTCCATTTACATTTTCATTCACATCTCATGATTAAATGTTTTTTTCGATGTTTTATAATTTCAGGGATTAGTTTTGGCACCTCTGTCTAGTGTAACTTTTCCCGGAAACGATTTGCCATTATGGTTCCGCCATCAGAGAATGGGATCTTCCATGGAAATTGACCTGCCTCCACACTGGTGTGACAATAAATTCATTGGACTTTCTCTCTGCGTAGTTGTCTCGTTCAAGAACTATGAAGACAAAACCAGCCGTTTCTCAGTGATATGCAAGTGCGAGTTCAAACTAAATGATGATGATTGCATCAGCTTTACTTGCAGACTTGGGGGACGGAAAGAGCAATTTGGATCATCTAGCCTCAAGGAAGAACCAAGAAGACTCGACTCTGATCATGTCTTCATCAGCCAAAACAGCTGCTTCCATGCCAAGAAAGAGCATGGTCTCAACCGATGTTGCAACACGACCGCCTCATTCAAATTCTATGTTGTTGATGGTGTAGATTGCTGTGAAGTGGTGAAATGTGGGATGAGCTTGTTGTATGCCCCGGATGAGAATGATTATATGTTTCAGGAATTACAGGAGAGTAACCTCGAGAAAGCGGTATCATCTGGAAAAGAAACAGATCTAAATGCAACCGCTATAGATCATGAAGCTGCTATGTCCAAGAGAGGCCGTAATTATCTACAAGAAGAAGAGCAACTGAACGGGAAAAGATTACGTTTTTCCAACAAAGTCTAATCTCTTGGAATAACTAATTGTATAAAAAGCTGATTTCAGATGGAGAACGATCACATCTTAACTCTATCTCTTAAGTGAAATGCTGAGACAGAGTTTATAGGATTTATGGAGTTCAATTCAAGAGGTTTATTTAAGTAGTTTTCAAGAAAGAAAGAATGAATCTTTGTAATTGTGGTGCAAGTTATTTCCTCAAAGGCAAACCAAATTTCTATTTCAGAATATTGAAGTTTCACTGAGCCTTGAAGTAAAGTTCCAATGCAGACTTGTTTAGTAATGTAATCAACAATTACACAAATTTTTCTCATATAAATACAAAAACAGCAACTCATCTGTTATAATTTAGTTTCTACATATACTGATTGATATACAGAAACCACACTAGGGATTGAGGCAACTTTCTATGAATCAATGTTTGAACTTATCCGAGCTTGCTCAAACCTTTGGTAAGTTCTTCTAGTTCTAATAAACAGCACAAGACTCGAACCTAGTCCAAGTACCGATAAGCATCCCCACCACACAAACGTCAAATAATAGCAGCCTCTTCCCCTACACACGACCGAGTCAGTCATCGATTTGATCCCGGTCGAACCATGTGAGTCATAGACCAATGCAGCCAAGACTCCATATATCAAAGATCCTATAGGTATGTTGGTGATCAAGATATTGTGGTTAACTCCAACACCGTTTGGTCCAAAAAGCTCTGATGTGATGGAAACCGCTGCTGCAAATATGAATCCTGAGCTTAGACCAATCAGCGCAGTTCCTACTTGTAATGCTGACGCGGTTCCTGATGATGCAAGCAAGAATAGAGCTATTGGTGTTGGTAATAACGCGATTGCTAACCACCCGGTTCTTGCAAAATAAAACTTCCTGCACAAGTTACAATAATCACAACCTGAAACCAAAAACTAGAGAGGCTTAAAGTAATGAATATGGATGTACTTACGCTCTAATATAGTCTGGTGTTGCAGAAAGCAACCTTCCAAAGAATGAGGAGGAGGAGTAAAGTGTGACAAGAGTTGTGGTCTTTGAGCTTTGTCCTAAAGACTGAGCTATCTGTCCAAGGTTGTTGCTGTACACAAGACCGATGGTTCCACCGCAGAAGTACGCGACATAGTATAACCAGAAGTCAACTCTGCATAAGAGCTGCTTCAAAGAATGTTCAGTTCCCAAAACCTCAAGCTGGCCTCTTGTGATAAGCAACTCATCAGCATCACCTTCCTCCGCAGCTATAGTCTTAACTGTGTTTTGCACAACATCTTCGTTCAGGAACTGGTAGCTTTCTCGGTCAGCTTCTTGCGCAAGCATCCCTTTATGCAACTCAAGCTCATCAGGATCAACTAGAATGAAACCAGAACCTTCGAGACGGAAGCTAGCGTGGATCGTGCGAAGATACCAGTTACGTGCGATGACTAAACCGGGGATACATAAAGGGAGGATCAAGAGAATGATAGCTCCACCGAAGAGGAGACGAGCAGAGGTTACGTCAGAGGAGTTTGACTCAAAGAGGAGGAGGTAAACGCCGTTTAAAGCGGCGAGGATGTTGAGCAACAGAAACATGAGAGAGTCACGGCGAACTCCATCTGGTGGAAGAGGCTCAAAAGGTGGTTGGCGAAGAATAGGGATGATTGCAGCGAAAGAGATAACGAGAGGTATGAGAGCGTTTAAGAGAAGGTAGAGCTCTGGAGAGGTTGGGTTGATTGCGTTGTAAGCGAGAGTGTATAAAGCAGCGCTTACACCGTTGAAGCTTACCGTGAGGGAAAGAGCAAGTGATCTGTTTGCAGGGAAGTTACTGATGCAGAGGACAAAGCAGACTGTGTTGAACCAACAGATGCTTAAACCAGCAAGTAAGCAACAGAGAAACACCTGCACAGAAGCTAGCCAACATTTGAACAAAGTTTCTTCATAGACAACAAAATGTTTGTTTAAAAAAAAAAAAATATATATATATATATATATATAATAAATTAGAAAAATATATATAACAAATTAGAAAAATGTAGATTTTCAGTGTTTTGATCAAATATTAATAAAAAGCGTTTACAAAGTGGACTTGATTAGGTAAAAAAGATGCAATCTAACAAATTAAAAAAATTGTAGTTTTTGTGTGGTTTGATCGAATATTCATTAAAAATGTTCATAAAATTGACTTGATTAGGTGGAAGACAACAATCCAACATTAAACATTTTAAAATCACATTTAATATTAATTTATCTACTTCATAAATTTTTCTCAATCACAAAATTCCAACTCATCAGAAAAAGACGTCTAGATAAACAAAAATTGGTGGTCACTGTTTTAGTCTATTTACATGATTTAGACAATAATAATTACATGAATTATCCAAAAAGATGAAATATTTGAATATTATTTTCTGACGTCATATTTTATATTGTAAATAGTTGCAGATTTCGAAACAGCCATCACACAAGAGACCGAACATGCCAAGAAGCAGCCGTGTTGGACCAACCAATTTTGTGGAATTTTTTTTTTGCAACTAATGTGGAATTTCTTTCTAGTTAAAAGGTTTGGACATTCTAATAAAAATGCATATACCAAGGAAAATAAGGACAAATCGACAGATCGAAAAAAAGAAGTGAAATACCGACCCTACCAATCAGTCGTCACCTAATGTGTGTATCAAAATCTTAGAGCACCGGCATTCCCCCGGTTGGGGTTCATAATTAGAATTTTTTATTTTTATTTATTTTTATTTTTTTTTTGATTTTTTTTTAAAAAAAAAAAAAAAAAAAAAAAAATTGACTAATAGCGGGCCGCCACGTGGCATGGAGCCCGCCGCTGAACAGTGATGACTCGGGTTCATACGGAAGGAGCGTGACGAGACTGTAGAATATTATAATATATTTTTTTTCTGGGGAAGCGTGTGAACTCCACCCACGAACCTACAATGCTGGTGCTTTTAGTTTCGTCTCAATTGTGAACTGTGACAAAATTATATTTTTAAATATATAAATAACTCTTAAATATATTGACACTAACTCGGTTTATAAAATCTTAATTGAGTCTGACAAAAAAAATTATTGACACTAACATAAAAAGTCATTACAAGAAAAAATAAACGTAACTAAATTTTCTACCAAAATATACTTCTTTAGTTTAGAGAAAATTATATCATATATTTGAAAATTTATCTTTTAGCAATCTGATTAATTTTATTATATCATTAGAAAAACGAATAATTTTACAAGATAGAGTACATTTTTACTAGAATCTGAAAACAGAAAAGCGTTGAATCATAATTTTGATTCATGGCCTTGATTGGTAGAACATTAGCATCAGCAGTAACAGTATGCTATAGAGTAATGGTATGCTATAGAAGCAGTATACTGCAAGAGCTGTATGATTTTGCTAAACTGTTTAATAGGATGATTGGTAGAGCAGTATGAATATGCTATTTAAAATTATTATAAATATTAGTATATAATATATAATATATAATATATTTATTTTTAATGAATATATTTCTAATATATATATATAAATATACTAACATATAAAATTAAAAGATAAATCATTTATTTATTTTATTAATAATTTAAAATTTATGTTTATATCAAAAAATATTATTTAAAATAACTTTTATAATTAAAATATCTATTTTTAAAAATAATTTTTCACATTTAAAATAAATTAAATTATATAAATTAATTTATATTTTAAATGTGAAATACTATTTAAAAAATATTTTATTGTAAATTAATTTTAGAAATCAAAATTTTATTTTTTTTTTTTTTTTTTTTTTTTTAAAAAAAAAAAAAAAAAAAAAAAAATTGACTAATAGCGGGCCGCCACGTGGCATGGAGCCCGCCGCTGAACAGTGATGACTCGGGTTCATACGGAAGGAGCGTGACGAGACTGTAGAATATTATAATATATTTTTTTTCTGGGGAAGCGTGTGAACTCCACCCACGAACCTACAATGCTGGTGCTTTTAGTTTCGTCTCAATTGTGAACTGTGACAAAATTATATTTTTAAATATATAAATAACTCTTAAATATATTGACACTAACTCGGTTTATAAAATCTTAATTGAGTCTGACAAAAAAAATTATTGACACTAACATAAAAAGTCATTACAAGAAAAAATAAACGTAACTAAATTTTCTACCAAAATATACTTCTTTAGTTTAGAGAAAATTATATCATATATTTGAAAATTTATCTTTTAGCAATCTGATTAATTTTATTATATCATTAGAAAAACGAATAATTTTACAAGATAGAGTACATTTTTACTAGAATCTGAAAACAGAAAAGCGTTGAATCATAATTTTGATTCATGGCCTTGATTGGTAGAACATTAGCATCAGCAGTAACAGTATGCTATAGAGTAATGGTATGCTATAGAAGCAGTATACTGCAAGAGCTGTATGATTTTGCTAAACTGTTTAATAGGATGATTGGTAGAGCAGTATGAATATGCTATTTAAAATTATTATAAATATTAGTATATAATATATAATATATAATATATTTATTTTTAATGAATATATTTCTAATATATATATATAAATATACTAACATATAAAATTAAAAGATAAATCATTTATTTATTTTATTAATAATTTAAAATTTATGTTTATATCAAAAAATATTATTTAAAATAACTTTTATAATTAAAATATCTATTTTTAAAAATAATTTTTCACATTTAAAATAAATTAAATTATATAAATTAATTTATATTTTAAATGTGAAATACTATTTAAAAAATATTTTATTGTAAATTAATTTTAGAAATCAAAATTTTATTTTTTGGCTATAAAAATAATTTTATGATATTATTAAATAAAATAAATGAATTAATTATATATTTTCCTTAATTTTATAAATTATAAATGCAAATGCTGTCCTAAAAATTTTATATGAGAGCATTGGCCAGATAGCATTTTGAGAACATTAGCATTTAATAAATATTTTTATAACAATTGTTGATTGGATAATGTAGAGCATAATGCTAATGTTAATGTTCTACACGTATGATTAAATTTGCCATGAAACCATTAGACAAAAAATGATTAAATTAATTTTCCAGAAAAAAAGAAACATAAATATTGGTTCATAACTTCATAGCAAAATAAATAAAGTTAGATTATATCAAATCGTTTTAAAAGAATGAATTCAGTTTTTATTCGTTAAGCATTGACCGAAACTAGTTTTGAAGATAAACACACAAATATATCAACTTAGGTTTAAAAAAAAGTTATTTGTTTTTATTACTATTACTAGTATAAGATGCTCAATAAAGAGGGGTATAAAATAATTTTTAAAATGAATAAGAAACAGTTTTTTTTTTTTTTTAGAAAATAGATAAGAAGCAATTTCATCAATAAAAAGGTAGAAAAATGAGTGAAGTTACCATAATATAAGGCAAAGAGACGAAGTTAGTTATGACCAGCCACTGGACTCCGTAACCGACGAATCCCATGAACGCCGCCGTGAAAAGCACCGTCCAAAGTGGGAAATACATCAACGCAAGCCCCGACGACCACCCGAACACCTTCCCAAGATCGGAAGCGACGGCTAGGTAGTTAAGCTGCACCTGCGATATCTCCAAAACCGATTTCAAATCTGAGGAGTAAGCTGAGAAATCGAAGTTCGTCCCCGTAAATGCTTGAATCCATATCGTCGCCACAAGAATCATCCATTTCCGCGACTGTCCCGCCATAGTCTCTCCGCCGGCCTCACCGAGATTTTTATATGGTAGAGAGAATTCGAGGCGTTTAAGTGTTGAGTGAGCTTTTATGCTTTTGTGTGTTTATATATAACAGATAGAAACAATCAATTCTTTTGTTGACAAAAATAAAATAATACTAATAATAGTAAAAAATGTAACGTGACACTCGTTTTATTTTTTTATTATTTTCAACATTTATTTATTATTTATTCTTCTTTTAAAAGCAAATAATATTACCCTTTCAAAAAAAAGATTTATGATTCTTTTAAAAGTTTGAAAGGCAAACGGTTTCTTTCGGAGATGATTAGACTGAAGATGGCGGTAAGATATAGAGTATGGAGCATGGACGTATGGTATGGTATACTGTAATTTAGTAGTAATATTGTTGACATACATTTTGTAATTTAAAAACAAAATATATTGCAATATATAAATACTTTATTATAAACTAAATATATGTAGAAAAAAATCAATGTTACTACTTTCTTTTTTGCATGATAATTTTATTGGATCCAATTGGCATGGGTTTTTGGAGATTTTTGAGATAAATAATTTATTTATAAAATCAATGCATTGAATTTGCAATTAATTACATCTATTCAACTAATAGAATTTGGAATAAATAATTTTCTTTATAAAATTAATATATTTTCAATTAATATTAAGATGAAAGTAAGTATAAATGACAATGCAATTTTAAAATAACATTTTTTTTAACAAAAAATTTGATTAAATGGCATTCTTTAAAAAATAGAGAGAATATAAAACAAATATGGATAAAGATTCAAACAAAAGTTTATGTATTGTCTCTCACCTCTTGAATAAGAACAAGACTTTCGGCCCTAGTGTTAACCTTTAAATTCACATCTCCTTTTGCTATCAATCAAAGTACCACATACATTAATAATAAAATAGATTAATTTTATTTTAAAAAATCTGAAATAATTGAAAAAAATAATAATGCCAATTTTAATGATGCTAACGCCACTTACTAAACCCTAAACTTTAAATCTATATCCTAAACCCTAAACCCAAATCATAAACTCTAAACCCAAACCGTAAATCCTAAACCCTAAACTCAAACCTTATATCCTAAACCCAAATCCTAAACCCTAAACCCAAACTGTAAACCCTAAACCCAAACCATATATCCTAAACCCAAATCACAGACTCTAAACTCAAACCATATATCCAAACCTAATCCCTACACTCTAAACTCAAATCGTAAACCCTGAACCCAAATCATATATCCTAAAGGTTAGGGTTAATGTTGATGTTGTTTCTTTAGGGTTTAGAGTCTAGGTTTAGGTTTAGGATCTACGGTTTGAGTTTAAGGTCTAGGGTTTGGGTTTAGAGTTTACGGTTTAGGTTTAGGGTTTAGGATTTAGGTTTAAGATATAGGGTTTGGGTTTAGGGTTTAGAGTTTGGGTTTAAAATTTAGGGTTTAGGGTTTAGATTTAAGGTTTAGGATTTAGAATTTAAGATTTAGGGTTTAGTTAGTGACGTTAGCGTCATTAAAATGAACGTCATTATTTTTTTTCAATTATTTTAGATTTTTTTTAAAAAATTAATGTATTTTATTATTAATCTATGTGGCATTTTGGTTGGTAATAAGAGGGAAGGTGAATTTAAAGATTCACCTTAGGGGTCAACCTAAGTTTTGTTCCTTAAATAAATGTCTCCATTTAGTTTTACATTTTTGGGAAGTGTTTTTTTTTTTTGCCAAATAAACAAATAATAAGAAGGCCAAATATTTACCCTCTCTAGTTTAGATTTAGGTGTTATTGGTTTATATATTTAGATTGATTTAGAAATTCATATAGTATTTATAAATCCAAGTAAAATATGCAAATCCGGAGGTTTTTCCTCGGATTTGAGTCTTTGTATTTTTAACTAAAAAATCCAAACAAATCCATTCAAATCCATTATAAAATCAAATATATTAGTAAATCTGTACGATTGAATAACACTTGATTTGATAGAGAATTTATGAATCATTAAACTAATAACACATGTTTTTAATACAGATTTGAAAATCATAGAACCAATAACACTAGATTTAGTTTGGATTTTCAAATCCATTAAAATACAACAACCAATAAACTATACTTAGGAGTTGTTTCCGACTAAACATCTTCCAAGTGAGCAACTTATCAGTAATACTAGTTGATAATATTTTGAGCATTTCTACTTTATATAAGCAGCTAAGGCAAACCTATTGATTTGTTCCCTTTTATTGGACACGGAGGTCATGTGGAATTAACTAGAGAAATTATAGAGGTAGTCTATTCCAAATTGACATTATCTGTAAAGCACTGGTGATATATCTAAGCCTGGTCTGAAGCTGTTTCTTTTAATAGATCCGGAGAAGATCACACATGATAATACTTAGAGTTATTGTAAAATGGGAAAGAGAGAAGAAACGGTTTCAAAACAACCCATGAAGTTATTGGTCAAAGCAAACTTATCTTGATGTGTTAGTATGGTAGACGGTTCATGGGCGTCAGATAATCACAAGTTCATGTTCATCATCAAAAGAAAAACTAGCAACCTAATTCGCAGAGGTCGCAAGAGATTTAGTTCCCAAATTTTTATTGTCTGGATCAATGTTGTATAATCTCCACTGTGCAATCAAACTGCTGTAACTGTACTGCTTTATGACATTATAGAATCGTTTGCCGACAAAAGAAAGAAAACAAATAACTATTGGACAATAATGGTGAAGTTTTTTCTGTAGTTAAAGTGCAGCATGTGAGGTTTGCAGCTTACTTATTGTTTGATCGTGGATACTTTAATTTGCATCTAGCTTAGTAAGCTTTTCATCGAGTATGCTCATTATTTGCTATTATGCAATCGTGAGGAAATATATTAATATATACTAGAAAAGGTTGGACGATGGATTTGTAAATCTAAGAGTACATCGAGAGTGATAGGCTGATATCATTGTAACAAGAACATGTTACTGGAATTGTATGATAAATACACATAGCATAGGTACGAATGTTAGTTAGTACTGCAATTGGCGTGATATCTGGATCATTTTGGTTTCACGTGAATCATATCCTAAAGATTATTCCAGACGGTGATGTCAATGTTTATTTCATGAGTAGATTATGTCATGTCGCACCTTTTATATTTCCATATACATTTAAAATAGTTTTCCATCCAACAATTCTTATTATTTTATTTTTTATGTGACTGAATTGTTGCCAAGTGTCTACCTACGTGATTCTATAATGTTTCCATCACATATTCACATTAGGTCTCTACATGTAGTTTTTATGAACTGTTGCTATTTTTTATAGAAAATTGGAAGCAATAGGTGAGTGAAGTTTGTGAGAAGCATTATTCATACAACAATTGACTAAACTTATGAAATTTAAAACGGTTTAAAACGGGTTAATAGTCAAACTATTGGTATAAACCAACATAAATCTTTGATGACGTTGGGATACTTCAAGTACTGCATGTCAAATTATTTGCATGTGGAACAAATTTATATCAAAAGTGTTGAATTTTTATAAATCTTTGGAAACTTCCTAATGTGTTACAAATACATGCCACTCTTTTGATACAAACAATATATATATTCATTAGATTGAAACAATCCATTACGAGAACCACAATAAGATGTTATAATGCATCATACATTCCATTTCCAAATTAAATTTCAGTGTCTTATATATGTTAAAGGAGA
Source organism: Brassica oleracea var. oleracea (assembly GCF_000695525.1). Taxonomy (NCBI): domain Eukaryota; kingdom Viridiplantae; phylum Streptophyta; class Magnoliopsida; order Brassicales; family Brassicaceae; genus Brassica; species Brassica oleracea. The sequence continues at coordinate 12,599 of NW_013617503.1, read as the reverse complement.
AAGGTATAATCATACACTCCATGTCCTCAACTCTTTTATTAGACAACCACTCTCTTTTTTTTAAACACTGAAGGATTGTATTCATACTGCAACCAAATTACATAAGAGAATACAACAAAGCCGACGGTGTTGAGAGAGCTTCGGCCTCAATACGCATCCGAGTTCGAACCGCTGGCCAGGTAATTAGGGTATCTAATTCCCCATAGTACCAAATGGTCCGCCTCGCGCCGAGTGGTTGGCCCCTGGGAGTGGAAGTCCCTCCAGGTTAATCAAAAAAAAAAAAAAAAAAAGCCGACGAGTTATACTAACCCTCAGGAGTCCAAAGCGTACGGATAAAAAATAATACTTGGAGACAAAATAATTTGGAAGCTTAAATTCAAAGCTAAAATAAAATCTAGCAACAAAAGTGAAGAAGATGATGGAAACTCTATAACAACAAAAGACACTAATTCCAAAACGGCTCTTTGATAAAGTGAAATCGAACTAGAGACCTTGCATAGTGAATAGCAAGCAGATTAAGCAAAGAACCAAAGCTTAAACCAACCACGCTTGTGACTTTTCGTGTAAATATTTGTATCTTTTCATGTGTCATCAACATAACACCAATATTTATACTCCAAAATTATTCCTTTGAAGTTTGAACACTCTTATTATTGCTTTTGTTTGAAAGGACTGAAACGAAAAACAAACCAAATTTGACGGTGCGCCACAACACGATTCCATCTTACTGTATCAATCTCTATAATGGGCTTTATCAATCGTAGGCCCATTATTCGCCGATCCCGTTCGTGTCTCCCAAGCCTGAACTTTGGGTTTTGCCCAAACGCCTCCGCCTTCGGCAAAAATCTCCTCTCTCTCCGTCACGTCAACAACTCCCTCTCTCTTCCATGGCGTCTGGCTCACTAACATCTCCACTTCTTCCTCTCCTCTGATTCAATGGCGGCTCTTCTCTATTTCCCTAAAAATCTCATCATAAGTGACTCTCTCACATTTCCTCTCTCCGTCATCACCGATGAATCTGAGGAAACTCTCTCTCGCAAGCTACGCACTCACTCTCCGCTCGAAATCCACACCACGCGCGGCGGAAGAAGCTTGCTCCGATCAACATTTACGGGAACGATTGTCCGCCGCTATATCAAGAAGATCTCTAGATTAAAAACACTGCAAACAACTCATAACCACCTTATCGCCTCAAGAGTTCGATAGATTGTTTCCTGAGTTCAAATCCAAAGTCAATCCCAAGACGGTTTTGGATTTCTTCAGATTAGCGTCTGATTCGTTTAGCTTCTCCTTTAATCTCCGTTCGTATTGCTTATTGATAGGTTTATCGGTCGAATCGAATATGTTATCTCCCGCTTGGTTAGTTCTGATCCGTTTGATCGATGAGAACGTTCCGGTTTTGCGTTCTGATTACGATTCGATTTGCTGATGCGATAGTGAGTTTTGTTCGTGTTTTGATCAAGAAATCAGAAGGAGACTCTCAGATTTGTTGATTGAAGTTTACTGTACGGAGTTGAAGCGTGATGGTTGTTATCTAGCTCTTGAGGTGTTTCTTGTTCTGGGAAAGAAGGGTATGTTTCCGTCTAACACGACTTGTAATGTCTTGCTGACGTCTCTAGTTAGAGCTAACGAATTTCAGAAGTGTTGTGAAGCTTTCGAAGTTGTTTGCAAAGGAGTTTCTCCTGATGTTTACTTGTTCACTACCGCGATTAACGCGTTTTGCAAAGGAGGGAAAGTAGAGGAGGGTATTGAGTTGTTTTCGAAGATGGAGGAAGCTGGTGTTGCGCCGAACGTTGTTACTTACAACACTGTTATAGATGGTTTGGGGATGATTGGGAGGTACGACGATGCGTTTTATGTTTAAGGAGAAGATGGTGGAGAATGGTGTGGAACCGACTCTGATCACTTAATAGTATTCTTGTCAAGGGTTTGATCAAGGCGAAGGGGGTTAGTGATGCTTGTTGTGTATTGAAGGAAATGACGGAGAAAGGGTTTCCTCCTAATGTTATTGTGTATAATAATTTGATTGATGGTTTGATCGAGGCTGGGAGTTTGAGCAAAGCTGTTGAGGTAAAGGATGATATGGTTTCAAAGGGGTTGTCTCTCACATCTTCGACGTATAATACTCTCATAAAGGGATACTGCAAGAACGGTCAAGCAGATGTTGCAGAGCGTCTCCTGAAGGAAATGTTGTCGATGGGTTTAACTGTAAATCAGGGCTCCTTTACATCTGTGATTTGCTTGTTGTGCAGTCGTGGTATGTTTGACTCAGCACTTTGTTTTGTTGGAGAGATGCTACTGCGTAACATGAGCCCTGGTGGTGGGTTACTTACTACATTGATTTCTGGTCTTTGTAAGCATGGCAAACACTCATAGGCAGTAGATCTTTGGTTTAACCTCATACATAAAGGTTTTTTACTAGACACTAAGACTTCAAATGCTTTGCTTCATGGACTCTGTGAAGCAGGGAAGCTGGAGGAAGCTTTTAGGATTCAAGAAGAGATATTAGGGCGTGGTTTTGTTATGGATACCGTTTCTTATAACACGTTGATTTCGGGATATTGCAGAAAGAGGAAAATGGAGGAAGCTTTCAGGTTAATGGATGAAATGGTTGATAGGGGACTTAAGCCTAATAACTATACTTACATCATATTGATCTGTGGGCTGTTTGATATGAAAAAGGTCGAGGAGGCCATACAATTTTGGTGTGCTTGTAAAGAGAATGGTATGCTTCCAGATGTTTAAACATATTCAGTCATGATCAATGGATGTTGTAAAGCTGAGAGAGCAGAAGAGGGTCAGAAACTGTTTGATGAGATGGTGAGCGAGAATGTGCAGCCAAATACTGTTGTTTACAACCATCTAATCCGAGCATATTGTAGAAGTGAAAGGCTATCGATGGCCTCTGATCTCAGTGAAGATATGAGACAAAGAGGAATTTTACCTAATAGTGCTACATATACTTCACTAATAAAGGGGATGTCGATTATTAGCCGTGTTGAGGAGGCAAGACTCCTCCTCAAGAAGATGAAGGAGGAGGGTTTGGAACCGAACGTCTTTCACTATACATCACTTATTGATGGGTATGGTAAATTGGGTCAGATGGTCAAAGTTGAATGCCTTTTGCGTGAGATGCATTCAAAGAACATAGTCCCAAACAAGATTACCTATACCGTGATGATTGGTGGGTATGCCAGAGATGGGAATGTAACAGAAGCTTCTAGGCTTCTAAATGAGATGAGGGAAAAAGGAATTGTTCCAGATTCTATCACATACAAAGAATTTATATATTGGTATCTTAAACAGGGAGGTGTTTTGCAAGATTTTGAAGGTTCTGATGAAGAAAATTATGCAGCAATCATTGAAGGATGGAGCAAAACGATACAGTAGCTGATGAACAAGGTTCCTATTCTGGTTCTCAATGACTCTGTTAGTTTCTCTGCTTGCTTCAGTTCTTGGTGGAAATAGTTCTGATTGTGTATCCTGGATGCTTATACTTGCAGTTGGGAAATTGAGACCCAGTGGTGTTCTCAGTTTTGACGGACTTGTTCTCGCCCAGGATTTGCATCTTCTTTATAGCGGAAACACAGTAGCATGGCATGAATGGGTCCATTGCTTTAGAGTGTAATCAACCACTTTGGTTTAATAGCGTTGACCTGCTTCAGCTTTAGAGAGAAAATGGTGTTGCGTTTGGCATCATACGGGCTGGTGCTCGTCAGGTTTAAAAATTGACTGCCACAGAATCAGAGCCATCTGATAAATTCTGGATCAGTGCAGACACTTGGAATAGCAGTCCTGAAAAGATTCTACAGGTACGATAATCTATACACCGCTTTGGGCCTTATGTATAATGCAGCTTACATTTCTATGCTTCGAGTTTAATGAGACTTTTGGAATCATGTAGAGAACCACTAAACTTTTTCAATCAGTTTTGTTTATTTAAAAAATCTCCTGAATACTGTTCGCTGATTCTGAAACACTTACCATTTATGTTATCACAGACAGTCAATCAAAAGCTTATACATGGACCATCCACGGCCGCTATTTGACCAAAATGGTTTCTTTTTTCCAGGTTACATAAACGTAAAATACTTCTTAAGACTCCACTTTTGTATTTCGTTCTTCTTTAACTATCTTTTTTGGCTGAAAGTATTGATTTATCTTTCTCTTTCCCTTGTGCTTCGGAGAGCTTAAGCCAGTTTCCAGCGGAGTAGTTTAGAACAAATTTTAGCCCAGACACGTCGCCGGATTTATGCCTGGAGAGATTTATTCTAACTGATATGAAAGGTAACCTCTTATAAGTTACAGTATCAACTTATTCAAACAACATTCACTGTATAGTAAAGACGCAGGGGTTTTGACATTTTGTTCACTTTTTATTCTTGTATACAATTTGTTATATTCATTATTCTTTCGGAAGTGATTGTTTTCTAGATGTTCATAAAAGTGTAGAAAACTCTAAACAAAGTTTGATTTTGAGAAAATATGGAATAATAAGATCTCCTTAATACAGTTTTTCGTCAACTCCTACGTTTTGTTGGATAATTTATATACTTAACTACTCATAATCAGTGTAGATGATGGTCTAAGAAATTGTATTATATGAATATTAAAATTCTTACTTCTTCACCTTAGACCTACCATCAGTACTATCAAATCAGTGTAAATCATCTACACCTAACTACTCGTAATTAGTGTAGATGATGGTCTAAAGAAATTGTATTATATGAATATTAAAATTGTTACTTCTTCACCTTAGGCTAGCATCAGTACTATCAAATTGATTTGCGGTAAAAGGATCGGATAAAAGTGTAATTTGTACACTTTTCTGAAAATTATCTTAGATTTTGTTAGTTTGAAAGAGAGTCGATTACCCGAAAAGCTGCGATCTCTGAAAACATGAAAAACATATAGATACCAAACAATATGAACGTGTTACGTACTCTACATCCGTATCTAAGTGAGTTCCATGTAGTCTAGGTTCTTCTTACGTTATCTCAAATTTATTTCTTTTACGAGAAAAATAACGCGAGGGTGAAATTATTCTAGACTCCATATTTAAATCATTTACTAAATCTTTACCTATGCGTCCGCACTGGTATTTACTTTTGTAAACGTTTAAAATTAAATACATACATTATTGTATTAATTAAATTAGAAGAGACTAATTAACTAAATATAACTGAGTTATTTTTATTATTATAAAAATTTAAACGATTTTGATATTAATTTAATTTTCAATAAACCAATAAATTAATCTGATAATTTAATCTATTTTATAGTTTTTAATGAATTGCAAAATTAAATTTTTGATTTTGATTTAAATTAAATGAAGGATTGCATATCTTCTAAATTTATTAGGTGCCTAAATATTAGGCAATTTTGTAATACTTTTTATGGAAATTGTTATTTATAAGGTCAATGGTATTGAATAGTAATTATTGAGGAAAACTTAGGGTTAAGATTTATTTGTACTTCAATTTTAATAGTTTAGATTTTCTGGATACTGTTACAAAAAAAAAGAAGATTTTCTGGATACTATTTTCAAGAATATTTGTATTTGTCATCTATGGTTGTGCACTTTGTGTGCACTTTAACCAACCACTAGATTTTGATCCACGCGTCCGCGCGGATGTTTGTTCAATTTACATTAAATAAATTATATTGTTTTTATGTTTTTTTAACGCTGATTTATTATGATATTACAATTATGAGAAAGATTACATAGACGATTCGACAACCGATAATATTATCTGCCTTATAAGAATCTACGTCTAACTGCATCACCTGAACCTAATTATTCTGCATAATCGTTTTGTAGTCTGCATAATTATTTAGTAGTTGCATAATTGTTTATCTATGTGTGTATATTTTTTGGTTGTTTGTATCGTAGTTGGATAGTAAACTAATGAAAATAATATGTTGGAGAAGATATTTGTCAATTAATTATACTGCATTAATATTTTCTATTGTATTTATTTATAAATCAAACCAATTATTTTGTTTATGTTTATTAATAAATTTATATTTTCAAAATATAATATTGTTTTTGAATAATATGTTATCTTTTAAAAGTATTTATATGTCTCTAAGTTTTGTATATATCAAACAAATTCAACTATTATGTTTATTTTGAGGAAAACATTTTACTGTTTTTTTCTTGCATTCTTATAATTTAAATATAATAAATTCAATTTTTAAAGTATGCTAGATGTTCCTTTTTATATGTTAGAAATTCTTATTTGATAGCTTCCATTTTTACAATTATGTATATATTCCATATAGAATATACCATTAATGGAACTGAAAATATATTGGAAAGTGGATTTCTATATATTGTAAGGTAATTTACTAATTTGTTTTACAGAATTAAAATCTATATAACAAAATTAAAATCTATAATTGTAAAAAAAATTAGTTTCGTTATAGACTTTTGTTGTAAAAAAAAAAAAAAATTAAAATCTATATAACAAAATTTATTGTTATTGGTAAAAATTATACATAAATCTATTGTTATTATGTATTTTTTAATTTCTTTGGTGTATATAAATTTATTTTAAATTATGTATCTGAGAAGTCAAATATATTGAAAATGATCATACTAATGAAATTTATTCTACATGTAAATTTATTTTACAGTATATAATATTTTGACAGCAACTACGTATAGAAAGTATTTACAATAATGCGTTACATTGTGATCCTTTATATATTAGACGTGTACTTTCATATTAGTAAAAGTAAATAATTGGGCTGCTTATCTAATATAATTTGAAAATATATTATGACAAAACAAGCAACTTGTTTAATATATTAACCAAAATATAAAAATAAACAATTCTTGGTAGATAGATATACTGAGTTTAGTTGTTCAAAAAAAGGAAAGATAAATTGAGTTTTGCTTGCGATGGTTTACAATTTATCAGAAGATATAATCAGCCAAGTGTCGTGACTGTAACTACAAATCAGATTCATTCCACAACCATTCACTTAAAAGTCAGCTTGAGGTCTCCATGGACTCTCGGAAGCTCCTACTAACAATTATGAAGTTTCCTCTCTGTTGACAGCTACTTATAAACAGATACAAACATATTAACATCTAATTTTTTTTGACATACTAACATCCAAGGTAATGAAACTCAAAAGAACTATAGGCTACCTTTGATCTATGTTTCTCCAAGGTTTTGTACCTGATACTTTTCGCTTTGGAAACATTGATCTATGTTTCTCTTTCCTTGAGACTCCTAAAGTCATAATTTCTTGCATGAGCAATGGATCTTGACACGCTAAAAAAACAAAAGTGTCAAAAAAGTTAGCTATGTCAAAATAAACAAACATAGTATTTCCTTAGTGTCGAATATGAAATTATACTTACCGTTTCGTCTGCCAATATCAACTCAAGAGAAGGTCCACCATAACTGGTTTGTTGCTTCCATGAATGAAGCAACTTAACCTGGACACGCCAACCACTCTTGAACGGCTCGACATCTTTAAGTAATGTGATGCTCTTGTTTGAAGTCATTTTCGGATGGAATTGTATATGTGAAGAGTAGATGTGTTTCTTATATATAGATGTACGAGGTTAGCTAAGAGAACCAATATTTTTGCTAACTAAATTCTAAATATATTTTTGATTTATCAAATGAAATTTGTATGACGTGATTATAGGAAAACTGCATTGTTTTAAAGCTAGTGTGATATTAGGTAGATAGAGAGGGATACCGAGATTTTAGGATTCAAAATTTTATTGACAATATATTTTGGAATATAATGCCGTTCCGTGAACATTGCAAGATTATGAAGAATATTGTAATCAACAGGATTTTGTGAACATTAATGGACTATCCGTTTTAGAAAACTGTTATAAAGTTAGGATCTGGGTGAATCTTTTGGTAATATTCCAAAAATGTTTTTGTTATTAAAATTAGTTTAGTTTTAAAATATTTTCTTTACATATGCCAAACTAACTTGAATTGATCTAAAAATATGTACACCAAGCTAAATAATTTGTATGGCAGGTCAAATGAAAAGTATTTTGTTCGTTTTAGTTATGCTACATATTTTATTAAACAAAAATTGAAATTATTTTTGTCAAACTTGTTAACATGACTTCTACGGTTTTTGTATATCATATATTTGATAGACAATAATGAAAATTTAAATTGTATAGAGTAATTTGGTTCATACGTAACAGGTTCGGTTTCATAACTGTAGTTGTCACTTGTGTAAATTATTTGTACATAAAGAAGATCAAAATTATATAATGAAATTTTGTATTCAAGCAGGAAGTTACAAATTAACAATCATGTATATATTGGTTTCGACTCGGCAGCCAACATTTGACCGAAGCATATTTGGTTTGGTAACAAAACACGTGGTTTAGGTTTAGTCGGTTTTGTAACATATACATTAAGGTTAAGCCTTTAAATTTATTTGGTTGGTTTAGTAATAATGTTATTAAATGAATGTTCTTAAAGCTAGTGGCATTAGATTGTAATTATTAAGAAAAAATCAAGGCTAATTACTAACTACTTCAATTTTAATAGTTTAGATCAACAGGATTTTGTGAACATTAATGGACTATCCGTTTTAGAAAACTGTTATAAAGTTAGGATCTGGGTGAATCTTTTGGTAATATTCCAAAAATGTTTTTGTTATTAAAATTAGTTTAGTTTTAAAATATTTTCTTTACATATGCCAAACTAACTTGAATTGATCTAAAAATATGTACACCAAGCTAAATAATTTGTATGGCAGGTCAAATGAAAAGTATTTTGTTCGTTTTAGTTATGCTACATATTTTATTAAACAAAAATTGAAATTATTTTTGTCAAACTTGTTAACATGACTTCTACGGTTTTTGTATATCATATATTTGATAGACAATAATGAAAATTTAAATTGTATAGAGTAATTTGGTTCATACGTAACAGGTTCGGTTTCATAACTGTAGTTGTCACTTGTGTAAATTATTTGTACATAAAGAAGATCAAAATTATATAATGAAATTTTGTATTCAAGCAGGAAGTTACAAATTAACAATCATGTATATATTGGTTTCGACTCGGCAGCCAACATTTGACCGAAGCATATTTGGTTTGGTAACAAAACACGTGGTTTAGGTTTAGTCGGTTTTGTAACATATACATTAAGGTTAAGCCTTTAAATTTATTTGGCTGGTTTAGTAATAATGTTATTAAATGAATGTTCTTAAAACTAGTGGCATTAGATTGTAATTATTAGGGAAAAATCAAGGCTAATTACTAACTGTACTTCAATTTTAATAGTTTAGATAGTTAATTTTTGTGACGTGAAAGAGCTAAAGTCACTTGTTAATGGGAAGTACATTTCATTTTTATCTTCGCTTTCATGGCCCCCTTCTCACCAATTGACAGGCAGCAAGCAACGTAGACCACATGATATATACAGTGTATATGCACACTATGGCATATAGAATCATTGATACGTCAAGCACATTCCGTACAGTACGGACTTGGAAACTGGACCTTTAGGCTCAGCAATCTCCAACCCGAGAACCACACTAAAATTTTTAGTGTAATTTCAAAACTAAAAAAAAAAATTCTTCTCCAACGACTAACACTAAACTTTACACTAAAAACTATTTTATATTAATGTATACATTATAATTTTATTTGTCATTTATTTAATTGTGTATTTTATTAATAAAATAAATGAATGTTGTTTTAGTTGAATGAATAGTATTTTAGTGTGGTGAATAATGTCACACTAAATTTGGTGTGAAATTATATTGTTGCACTAAAATAGTGTGATTTTTAGTGTTGGATTGGAGAAAGTTTTAGTATAAAAATCACTCTAAAATAGAGTTTTAGTGTTGGATTGGATAAGGTAAATAGAACTGAGGCGGAAATCTATAATATAATGAGGCAGTTGCATCATTCCTGGGGCGACACGTCAGCGGTCTGTGGGTCCCACTTTTAAAAAGTGTGAAAAAAACGTCAAGACTGTGGCTCGAACCCGGGTTATTGAAATATAAACATCACCATTTATACCACTAAACTAAATGATACTTTGTACATTGCTGGCCGAAACCAATATATATTTATGATAGGAGAGTTTACTCTGTACACATATGATTTCGGTTTAAGTTCCATAAAAAGCCCAAGTCGGGTGTAAGGCCATTCGGCCAATGTTTAGTTATATGGCCTATTTTGAAAAAAAGTCTGACGTTTTATGTTTTTGTCGAGGAAAGTGTGCCATTTTTTATTCGTTAAACGAGTAACGATTAGGTTTTCAGATGTTTCTTCTCCTTCGACCCTTCAATCTCACCAGCCCTGCTGCTTTTCCTAATCCTGCCAACTCTTTACCTTTCAACTCTTTTCATATCTATTAATTTTTTTACTGTATTCAACGTATACCTCTTAAATTTTACAATAAATGTTTTTTTTCATTAAAGCCATTTACGATCTTAAACTCTCCTTCTCCCTTCTGATACAATGAAACCGAAAAATTCACTTCAACCTCTATAAATTGGAGAAGGTTGATAGCCGGATGGATCTTCACAGACGCTCTCAGTTTATCTTCTATCTTTAATTGGAGAGGGAGCTGCTCATCCTCGACGAACAGGTATGATTGATTTTTTCTACAATTTCCTTCCTACGAAGCCCAAAGAGATCTATCAAGTTGCTGATCTGCGTTAACCATTTGATGAATTCCATCCCGAATGATCCCAAAACAATCAACGTCTACCACAAAACACCAGCTATCATGATTTTTTCTCTCATCTCTTTTTTAGACAAGAACAAAAAAAACTAGCAAAGACACTAATCTATGAACTAACTTTCGCAGATAATGAGTAAACAGCGCCCAATAGACCTCCACAACCTGATGTAGATGATTGGAGGCCACTGAAGAAGAAGAAGCCTGCAACAATGTCAGAGGATGCTAAAGCATTGAGCATGATTAGACAAATGTTCAAGCACTGCTTCTAACTTTTCTCCTACGCTCACACCCATTACATTTTCATTAGTTTTTTTCTCATGCACTTATGAGTTTTGTATTGTTTTAATGTCAGTACTGATCGTTATGTTGGACATGGCTATGATAACCGAGACCTGGAAGCCTGCTTTGATGATATCATGAAGGAAGAGAGACGAGGGTAACATCAATATCTTGATCATGAGTTTCAATCATTTGTTTCCTTCTTATATATATTGCTCAACGGTTTGTGTTTGATTTGATAAATGCAGTGCGAGAATCGCAAGGGAGGAAGATAAAATGGAAGCAAAGCTGATCGCAAAAGAAGAAGAGCGAGAGAGACAGAGAAAGTTGCTGAAGCTGGGGCGTAAGAAAGTTAGAAGAAACAAACCTTTTGATCATCTTTGTCTTCTTTTTTAAATATATGACAAGTTTAATCTTTAGTGCTTCTCTCATTCAAATCTCTTTGGAGAATAGTGTGTTCTTGAAACTGTACAATTAGATAATAATTATATTTATTGGGTTACTCGAGGAATCTGTTGGTGACTTTCCAAGTTGGTGAAAGCCTGATTATTTTCTATTGGTAAAACCAGAGAATGAAAAGAGAAGAAAATATATCTTTATTCACGTTGGAGTTGCTTTAGTTTCACTTTCTTACAAGTCCATGAACATTATTTTTGTGATTCTTTTATAATTTTTTCCTCTCAAAGATCTTTATTTGAGGTATCAAATGGTTACCAAAGAAGAAGATTGTCTTCCTCCTGCGACAGAGCCGTTGAGATGTTATTTTCCTTCTTCAATGACTCATCTTGCGGAGCTAGAGACTATTCAAAGCTTAGAAATCCTGGAACCATCCTTTCTCTCTCCTGCTTGGTATATCATTATTCTTTACTTACTCTTCAATTTTGAGCTCTTCCCTTCACCACAATCTAGAGATAGTTGAAACCTTTTGCTATGGTCTGACTGTATCTTTCAGTTCAATACGTTATAAAAGTTACTCTTTTGGTTTAGTTTAGGTTGGACATTCAAACATATTCTTATAGCTTTGCTCGATCATTTATGTACGCCAGTTTGATTTTTTTTTCCAGGTTGCTGGTGACTTTTTGCATCTAGAAATTAAAACTTTTTGTTTAGTTTACGGTGTGGTTCTTATATATTCTTCTTTATATTGCGTACTGCTTTAATATAATGAGGCAGTTGCATCATTTCTAAGGCGACACTTCAGCGGTCTGTGGGTCCCACTTTTAAAAAGTGTGAAAAAAACGTTAAGACTGTGGCTCAAACCCGGGTTATTGAAATATAAACATCACCATTTATACCACTAAACTAAAGGATACTTTGTACATTGCTGGCCGAAACTAATATATATTTATGATAGGAGAGTTTACTCTGCACACATATGATTTCGGTTTAAGTTCCATAAAAAGCCCAAGTCGGGTGTAAGGCCATTTGGCCAATGTTTAGTTATATGGCCTATTTTGAAAAAAAGTCTGACGTTTTATGTTTTTGTCGAGGAAAGTGTGTCGTTTTTTATTCGTAAACGAGTAACGATTAGGTTTTCAGAGGTTTCTTCGTCTTTGACCCTTCAATCTCACTAGCCCTGCTGCTTTTCCTAATCCTGTGAAAAAACGAGTCTTAATCAA